>NC_056737.1:1560781676-1560964176 GCF_019279795.1 Protopterus annectens
TATACCACAAGGCTTGTTCTTGGTCTCCTCCTATTTAACATTCTTACCAACACACTCCACATATCCACAGAACAGGCCTCTCTAATACAGTACACAGATGACTCCACTCTCGTGCACATCTGACAATGTGTTCCACCTACAAAAAATTACTCTGGGAAGCTTTAACAGTAACTTTAACATGGCTTTGTAACTCGCAACTCATGCTGTACCCTAAAAAAACTACTACTTTTTCCCCCAATTCCCTTTCCCTAGGGAAAAAAAACAGTATTTGAAGGCCTTTCTTTTGATAATACAACCGTTGAAGTCACTTTTCATAGCAAGTTATTAGTTTTAAAAGTGGATGATAATCTTAAATTTGACCTGCATATATAAAATTGAAAAGAAACTCCTCTAAAACTAGAAATGCTTTATAGAGCCAAAACCTTTCTCACTGTCTCAACTAAAGCTACATTTGCCATTACTTATCTCATCCTCACACTTCTTTATGGTGCTCCCGTCCTTACTAACCTTCAGGCATCATGAAAATCAAAACTTGAATAACGCTATAACAAAGCTGCTAAATTTGCAGCAAATGCCCCTTTCAGAACCCACCACTGTGTAGCACTAAAAGCCTGAATGGGTTCAAACTCTCCCATCAACTAACATGTACCCAGCTTTTTAACACCTATAAAACTATCCAGAATCCATTTGCTTGTTTATTGCTAAGTTTCATTCTAAAAGAAACACACCAAAATATAATCCAGAAACCACAACTATGTTCCTAGTTGGTTATTACGATCCGAAGACCAAAAATTCCTCCATTCACAAACCTACTCAAATCTGCAGAGCATTGTCTGAACTCGTACCATGTTGCTAAGGCCTGAAACTCCTTATCTCTAGCCATCAGGTCAGTACCTCCCTCCCATCCTTTAAAGCCATTCTGAAAGACTTTCTAGCCAAAAGCTGGTTCTCTTCTTGCTCAGCACCAGGATAAACTATATCCATATTCCTTACATATCCTTACTGTCCCTTCTTTATTCACTTCCTTTCTTCTCTCAATTTGTCTCCCCTGGCTTTCTCTCTAAACATACCCTGATCCCTCCAGCATAGCAAAAGTTTCAAATTAGCCACAAGGAAATACCTAAAAACATAGTGGTCTTGCCCACTGTAGCCAACCACCCCGAAACCACCATCCTTTCACCAATTTCACCACTTCACTCTTAATGTATCTCTAACACTATTCCCCTGCCTCTTCTACCTCTTCCCTTCCTCTATCTCCAACCACTCTTAATTCTTACAGTCTCAAAATAACCTACCTGTCTAGTCTGTCTCCTGTAGTATACCTCCCCTACATCTTCTACTAGCCATTTTTTCCTTTCTTTCTTCCAAACTCCTATACAACTAGATCCTACCCATTTTAAATAAACATCTGCCTAACTATTAACTCATTTTGCTCTAAGCAGCTTAAATAATAGTGTAACTAGTCACATTTTCTTCTGCTAATTGTTTAAAACCTTGTAACAACTCACATACTTGTCTGTCAATTGTTAATACTCTGTATAATTGAATTGCCTGAGGAGCTTTTTTTCTTTCCAGGTCTCTGCTTGGAAGATCCTATAACTGATTGCTACTACTATGCTACTAAAATTTAATAAATTGTTTTCTAGTCCTGAGGAGCTTTTCTCCCCGGGTCTCTGCTGAAAATGAGCCAAAAGCTTAGCCAGAGTAACCCGGTTAACAAATGTAAAATAAATAAATAAATAGACATACCTTACGTTTGCCTTTCTCTCACTTTGTATTATACTAACTTACCTATAATTTCTCTATAAACTGAAAATTTCTCTAAATATTAAATCATTGTCATATAGTTTGTATCTGTTTTTAACCAATAGTTTCATATTGTGTCTAATTTAATACAAAAACAAACTGTTTAAATTATATTATGTTTGAAGACTGTAAAATTATTATTATTAAAATCTTTTCTAATAATTTGGAGCTTTTCTCACTGAGCCACCATTGAAAATAAATAAATAAATATTACAAAAGCTAACAACATTGCTGGAGAAGCACTTTATTCTTACTGCCTAGCTAAACTTGGGAATTCTCTCCTCCTAGGGTTGGGAGGGTGCCCTAATGGTTACTGTGTTTGCCTTGCAAACACAAGGTGCAAAATTTGAGTCTCACAAGGGACAATCGGCTAAGCTTAAAATAGCTCACAAGGGCAGTTAGCTTAGTACTAATCTATGAATCTATGAACCAAACATAAAAACTACCACCAATACAACACAATTTAAAAAGATCCTTAAAGAACATTTAAACAAAACTTGGATTTGCCCTTGCTCTAGGCCAACCCACGGGAAGACATTCTTTAGCCAAGAAAGCACTCCATGATCTGGTATAGATTACTACAAAATATCTACTTACATGTGTACTACTACCCTGACTTTGTTTCAGCAGTGTCTTGTTGAAACCACTGCTATAGTAAACACTCTATGTGTAAGATTTTTTTTCTACACTGCACTGTAATTTAAGATCACTGAAAAGGTTGTGCTGTAATGATAAAATGTGATCTGTTTGTTTTATATCTTGTACCTGTAACATATTTGTCTTTTTGGATGACTACAATTGTACTACCAGTGTGAACTTTTGTTTATTGTTAATGTGGAGCTTTTCTCCCTGGACCTCCACTGAAAAAGGACAGATTGTCCAGATGGTCTTTCCCAGTAAACAAATGTAAGATAAGTAAAATAAAATGGGCACTTACCGAGTTGAACTTTCCTGGTAATCAAATGTCAATCAGTAAATGAAAAAAAATATTATACCAAGATTACCAACTCTGGAAAGAAACTACCCTCAGCATCAACGAATGGACAAAAGGGCAAGTTATATGCTATAGAGCCCAGACAGTGGCATGAGCACCCAAGGTCTCGGTTTTGAATGAATTGGGTTATTTCTCAGCTAGGTATTTATAACTAATATGTAACCCAGACAGACATAGAATGCATTCCTGCTTCTCCTGTCTGCATTACCCTCCACCCTTGCCACTGGAGAATTATTTTCTATATCGAGTCTGTAGTAGGGTCCTCCACCGCATTGTTGGCCCTAGACTTGCATATAGACTTCTTGGCCTGCAGAAATTTTCCATTTGTGAGATATCTTTAATATCTTTATTGAAGTTGTGTAAGTACAAAAAACTCTTTCAGCAAGAAAACTTGGACTTGTTGTTGTCTTTCGGCTTTTCCTGGTTAGGGGTCGCCACAGTGGAACTCCGGTTCGCTAATGATTGGCAGTAGATTTTCACGGTGCCGAATTGCCAGCTCAACTCCCAACCTTCAACGAAGGCACGGCCATTCATGCATGTGTTTCGAAACGCCACCTGACTCGTCGGCAGGACATGCAGACTCCACACAGCAGGCACTCCCCGCACACTAGCTGAGAATCGAATGGGAGAACCTCTTGCTGTGAGGCAACAACGCTACCGCAACTTGGAGTGAAACCTGAAAATGTTTTCTTCTAAGGCTTTTCAGGTAGGCATGATTCTCAATGGCATCACACACAGCAAGTTTCTGATTTACTTGAGACATTTGTTTGACAAAAGCATGCTTTCTTTTTCTATCAGAGTACATCTAGGGAGTCTCAGTTTTCTGTATTTGGTAAGATTGATGATTAATCTGTTTTCTTTCAAAAAATTGGCTTACGTGATGGTGTCAATCCACCCCATTTCCAACTATTTTCAATGTCAAAGTTCTTTTAAGTTTGTCTCATGTTATCCTTAGGGGTGGCCCTCTGATGTGATGAAACAAGGGAGATGATCTTCTATTACCTGTTTTGGCAATATTTTACCCATTTCATTGCCTGTCGTCGTCGGCCCTCACCTGTATTACCCGACTGTAACTTCTGAGAGAGCTCACTACTGAAAGCTAGGCTGATATGATGTGTGTTAGATGGATCTACCACTAAACTTCAGTCGACCCTCCATCTGTACCAAGATAGAGATGTCAGAAAAGTTGTTTCTCACTCCCTGTTGTTCTGGCCAGCCCACTGACAGTGGAGCCATGGCTCTCAGTCATCCCAAATTCCTCAGGAACATCTGTTTTTAAGCTTAATCTCGCAAGTGCCTGATTTGTGAGCTTTCCTCCTGAGATTTGTGGTAAAGTGACCTCTGTTCTGTTATATAGTTATTTTAACCAATTGGAGCGTCGCTTTACCTCATCTCATTTACATCTTGCAGGCCCATTTCTCCATTTCCTGCTTTGCATGTGCGGAAGTGCGAACCTGATGTGCTTTCATCTTCAGTTAGGTCCGAGCAGTCTGCATATAAGCAGGGGATAATAGAGGAGCCTGTACAGAGTTTCTCTTCTTGAAGCCATATTGAATGTCTGGTCGTCTGCTGCCTGGGAGTTGTGAAGAGGACAGCTCTCTGGGAAGAAGAAGTTGGAAGAAGGATTAACTTCCAACCATTCCTGAGAAGATCAAAGGAAGGGAAGAATTCACTGCTGCCTGCCGGACCCAAGGATGAGGATTCAACTCAGAGCCAGACTGGTGCAAAATCAGAGTGAAGCCGATGCTGCTGGAGTGGCTGAATATTTGTACATTGGGTCTAAGGTTTATTTCTATGCTCATTTTTGAGGATTGCAGGTAAGTTTAGCTTTTGTAAATCACTAGGAGAGGACACCCACCATCTTTGCCCCCCCCCCTTATTTTATGCTTCATCCAGATTTCTTGTGCTACTAGTAGGTATAGGTTTTTAGTTTTTGTCCCTTCCTCATAAGATATGTCGTCTGGCTTCAGAATGCTTGCTAACACACATCCTGTTATTCCATTATTATTCTAAGTATATAGGAGCAATATTTAAAATCTGTCCCTGAGTTTTTGGTCCATATGATTTTATGCTTTACCCACATTTCTTGTGCTAATAGGTTAATTATATGGGTTCTGTTTTTTTTTTACCTACATTGTTTGGTCTTTTCCTCATAATGTGGTGTTTTCTGGCAGTTCACTGACTGAAGGCACTAATAACAGACATTTTCAGAATTGTATATCCTTCATTGAAAGCTTGCTATCACTCATTCCTGTATTTTTCTAAGTTTATAGGAGCAAGATTTAAAATGTGTCAGCTTGTCCAGATTTCTTGTGCTAAGAGGTGGAGGTATTGCTCCATATTTTTATTTTTGGTCTTTTTCTCTTAAAATAAGGTGTTTTCTGGCAAATCAGTAACTCGAGTCACTAATGACAGACATTTGAGTTTCAGAATTGCATATCTTTTAGAGAATGCATGCTGACACGTATTCTGTTCCTGTTTTTCCAAGTTTATAGAAGCATGACTTACAATGTGTCTGTTTTGACCCCCCACCCCCCCCACCTGTTATTTTATGCTTTGTCCAGATTTTTTGTACTAAGAGGTTGTGAGATATAGCCCCATATTTTATTTTTGGTCTGTTTCTCTTAAAATGTGGTGTTTTCTTGCAAATCACTGACTGAGGTCACTAATGACAAACATTTGAGTTAAAGAATTGCATATTCTTCAGAGAGAATGCTGTTACACCAGCATTTTTCCTTTACAGGAGGAAGATTTAAAATCTGTCTGTATGCTTGGGGTCCTTTGGTCCCCCCATTATTTTATACTTCATCCAGACCTCTTGTGCTAAGAGGTTAAGAGGTATGTAACACACTGCCCAGATTTTTGTTTCTTATTTTTGGTCTTACCCATTTGTTAGTGTGTTTAGTAATGCATGTATTAGTACATCTGTGCTCCTGGAGGTAGGGTTAAGTGTTTGTTGTGGGGTTTGCAGATTTGTACAGTTTTTTCAAGGGGGCCCAATTTCAGGACAGTGTTTTGACTTCTTTGGGGGAAGTGTTCAAAAATCATAGATATTGGATATACTTGCATTTTGTTTAAATGATTCGAAATGTAGAAAGTCAGCTTTCATTGTTTGCAATGCTTGTTGACCTATGTACATTTAATGGGGTAACATCTGTGGCAGTTAATACTTTTATTTTGAAAACTGTGGATTCTTTTCTTTCTTTCTCTGGAAGTGACTGTGTTTAATTTTGTTTTCTGTGGTGGAAATGCATTCCTTTGTTTGAGACTATCCATCTATAAACTTACATTATTTCAGACATTATTTCAGTCATTCTAAAGACTTAAACCTTGCCTGTGATGTAAATAGGACCTGCTGGAGAGACAGTTATGTATCCTAGAGATTGCCCCTTCTCTGGAACATGCTCCCCATCCATGTGAAATAGAGTTCCTCCCTAATGCAATTCAAGTACTTGGAGTGTTCCAAATTGTACGAGTCTGGGGGTATTCATTGTGCAGCATTTTGCTTGGGCATTACAGATGGTAGCTGTGGTGCTATGGGCACTTAGGAACGATAACTGCCATTTGTTTACTTTTACTTTTTTAGTATGTTTATTTTGAACATATACACATACAAGTCTTAGGGGTATGTATACTATAGTTATAGTTTAGTTGCATATAGATTCATAGGTAAGTACTAGGCTATCGGCCCAAGGGCCTACGTAAGCCTAGCCAACAAGGTTCCTTGGCTTACGCCACCCAAGAAAGTTATTTTCCTGCGCCACTGTCGAGCAGACACACAGAAGTGATCCCCGGGGTGTATTTCCTATTTCCCATCCACTCATCAAAATTTTTCTTGAAGAGTGCTAATGAAGAACTTTGCTTGACATAGATGGGTAGCCTGTTCCAGAGTATGGGAAGTCTCTGGGACAGGAATCTATCTCTCCAGCATGTCCAGTTTATTGTTGTGACAAGGTTTAGGTCCCTAGAGCGTGTAGCTCGGAGGGATTGGGATTTCTTTAGGTGTAGCATGTCCAACAGCTCTGGGTTTGACATAGCTTTATATGTTGGGCAGAGATCACCTCAGAGTAGGCGATATGCTACGGAGTAAAGCTGGAGTTTTTTGAGGCGGTCAGTGTAGGGCATTTGTTTGAGGCCAGTAAATACTCTTTGTGAGGTACTTCTGTGGCCTTTCCAGCTGCTACAGATGTCTTGTGAGGTACATTCCAAAAGGGGTGTTGTACTCTATAATGGGTCTAATGAGTGTCAAGTAGAGGGGAACAATGACCTCTTTTTTCCTGGATGAGAACCCTTTTGTGATGGTGTGATGGACTTCCTGACTACTGTGGCGATGTGACTATCAAAGGAGAGACTACTGTCCACCTGGGTCCCAAGGTCTCTTATCACACATTTGGTGTTAAGTAGATTGCTGCCTATGTGGTAGTTCATGGGTACAGAGTTTTTACCAAAGGGGATGACACTGCACTTTTTAGCATTGAGCTTGAGGCCATGGCTCTGACACCAGGCATCTGTCTCAGCAAGGCCCTTCTGTAGGATGTCCACATCATTTGGGGACTTGACTGTGGCTCCTAGTTTGCAGTCATCTGCGAACTTCGTTAGCCAGAGGCCTTCTGTGTTAGCTTGTACTTCAGAGAAGTAGATACCAAACAGGAGAGGTCACAGGATGGAACCCTGTGGTACTCCACTTGTCACTGCCTTGAGGTCAGATTTGGAGTCTGCAACTTTTACAGTATGGGTTCTGTCAGTGAGCCATTTGGCAACCCATCTTGTGACATAGGGATTTATGCCTAGTTTAGTGAGTTTAGCTATAATTCCAGAATGGGGGATGGTGTCAAAAGCCTTGGCGAGGTCAAGATGGGCTGTGTGAACCACCTTACCCTCCTCTACGGCTTTGGTGACTGCCTGAAAGAAGCCGATCAGGTTCAGGAGGCATGATCTGCCTTTCACAAACCTGAACTGGGTGGGATCCGGAGTTTGGAGGTTATCAATGTCCTTGTTTATGAGTTCCATGATGATACGTTCCATGGCCTTGCAGACCAGGCTCGTCAGGCTAATAGGTTGATAGTTCCTGGGATCAGTGGTGGTTCCCCCTTTGTGGAGTGGGATAACTGTTGCTGTGTGCCATTCAGTGGGCACAAAGCCTGATGCGAGGCTATTACTGAAAATGGTGCTTAAGTGGGGAAGCCAGTTCATTCTGAAGTTTGTGTAAAACACAGCCTGGGATTGTTGTCCAGTCCCATGGATGCTGTGTTTTTGGCTTTAGAGAGTGCAGTTTTTACCTGCATAGTTGTGATTACAGGGACTCTGCATTCTTCCTGTATAGATATGGATCATTTAAGGGGTGGTGGGGGGGGGGAGTAAAGTTAGCAGTGAGCCTAACTGCCAGGATGTTGGCAGTATCAGTTGGTTCTGCAATTTTCGTGCCTTTGTGCTGTAACTCAGAGCATATCTGGGTGTTGCCATCGAGATTCTTGACATAGCTATAAGAATGCTTTGTGGTTGTCCTTAGAATTAGTGGTGATTTTGTTTTCATAGCTAGCTTTGGAGGATCTTATAAGGGATCTCAGCTGGTTCTGCAATTTTCGTGCCTTTGTGCTGTAACTCAGAGCATATCTGGGTGTTGCCATCGAGATTCTTGACATAGCTATAAGAATGCTTTGTGGTTGTCCTTAGAATTAGTGGTGATTTTGTTTTCATAGCTAGCTTTGGAGGATCTTATAAGGGATCTCAGCTTCTTACTGAGGCTGACCAGGGAGCTCCTCCACTCATGGGATTTTACTCTCTTTTGCAACAGTTTCTTCCTTCTGTTGTACAGTTGATTATGGCAAGGGACCACCAGATTGGCTTCCTTTTTTTGGAGGATAGCGTCTTGGTCCTGTTTGGGATAGCACGATCCATGCACTCGTATAAGTGCTTATAGAGCGCATTTGTGTAGGATTCAGCAGTTGTAACTGTATTGTCCATCGGCATGGGTGTCATGAAGTTCACCACTTCTGTATTAAGAAGCATAAAGTTGGCTTTGGAGAAATGTTTTACCGTGGTTTCCTTAATGGGGGGGGGGGGGTTGTGGATATCAAGGGTGATTAGCTTATGGTCGGATCGGACCAACGAGGAGTTGACTTCATGTGTGGAACACCGGTCACTCATGTTGGTAATGACTAGGTCAAGGATATTGTTGCCCCTGGTGGGGGTGTGGATAAGTTGATCCAGGGCATTGGAGTTTATGAATTCCAGAAAGCGTTGAGCTAAGTAGTTGGTACACAAGTAGTTTTCCCAGTTAATGGTGGGGTAGGTGAAGTTACCCATTGTTAGGGTGTTTGGTTGAAACCTAATATTTTCCAGTACATCAAGAAAAGAGTGGGACTCCTGGGGCATGGTGGGGGATCTGTAGCAAGCTACAATTTGGATTGCAGTTTTGCCCAGAGTTACCTGCACTTGGATAACCTCAGATGCATTATGCTGAGCAACTAGCCTGGAGGTGTGGATATCCTTAATGAGTATGGACACACCTCCACCTTTGGTGTTTCGGTCCAGGTTACATGGCCGAAAAGTGTGGTATGAGTTATAGCCTGGTAATGCAGGGGTGCTGTCTGGAGCCCTGAACCAGGTCTCGGTCACTGCACAGATATCTATGTTCTCCATTTTAAGGAGTGCCTCGAGTGAGTGCATTTTGAGATTTAGACTTCTAGCATTGAGTAGCATTACCCTCAGTTTTTGCTTGACTGTTCCTGTTACAGTGGTGAATTTTGTTATTTGAACCATGCCTAAAACAGGCAATATAGGGGCAGCAAGAGCCTTAGCCAGTATCCAGAATCCCAGGAGTGACAGATGCAGGCCATCTGTGGCAAAGCACCATCGTCCGTCGACCATGTCATCCCAAGCAGACAGATACTGGATCTCCTTGGAATGACACCAGAAGCTTAGCCAATTGTTGAAGTCTATCATTTTGTCCTTGTACTGCGGTATCATTCGGGACGATGGCAGAATGCTACTCAGGGCTAGGGTATTACCTGCCTGGGCTACAAGATTGGAGAGCTCTTCCATGTATTTTTTCATGTAGTCCAGGGAGGTACTTCTCAGGTCATTCACACCAACATGGACAATGACAGAGTCATATTTGTACTTGTGGAGTGACCTGAGTGCGTGGGTTATGTGGCGGATCCCGGCACCCGACAGGCAGCTGATGGTAACCTTCTCCTTGTTAGCCTGGTGAGTGGGACATCAGTGTTCCCGACTATAGAGTCACCTTTGACTAGTGTGTTGGGTACGTTGTTTTGCCGTATTGGCTGTGGTTGAGTGGGACACTGGATCTGTGGGCTATGTGTCATTTGGGTTGTGTTGGGGGATGGAGGTTGCTTGCGTTTCTGCTTTGCAGGTCTCTGTTGCTTAGACAGATTATTATTGAGAGCCTCCGCGAATGTTTTTGTGTTACCATGTGTGGATTTTGGTGGTGTAGATTTAGTGAGACTATGTGATGAATGTGGTGTGGTGCAAATGTTTACCTTCTCCTCTTGACTGTTAAATTCAGTCTTGGTTGGAGAGAGCTTTACCTCCAGTTTGGCTAGATAAGTGCATCTCTCACAGGTTGTAGTGTTGGGTGGCAGGAGGAGAGGGTTGTCTGTGTACATGAGGCAGTTTCTACATTGCCTCAAGATGCCCAGATTCATCAGATAGACAGGAGAGAACACTGGGAGCTGACCCTTGGACATGCCTGAATAAAAAACTATTTTCCTCTAGATAAGTGAGGAAAGAGAGTACAAGAGCTGTTTTTCTCTAAGCAAGTAAGAAAAGTAAGTACAAAAACTGTTTTCCTCTAGGTAATGAGGAAGGTTGAGTGCTATAGTAATTAGTAGCTTATTTAGTTCTTACAAGTTCTGAGCATGAATAAGCAAATTTAAGTGCTAAAACTAAGAAAATGTATCTGCACTAGACGAGTTACAAGACAGAAACAAGTGCAAATGCAGGCTTTCAAATCCGAACGTTGAGAGAAATGGAAGAGGTTGCCCAAACTGCCAGTAACTACAATTTCTGGGCCAGAACCACGCTCCTTATGTGGTAGACAGGTTACCTAGCGCTTACCACTCCCACTGATAAGTTAGAAGGCTTCCCTCCAACACAGAAAGGCTTGGGGGGCTCAGAAGCTTACATACAGTCCTGGATGCAGCAAATCTGTATCTGGAACACTAGTTACAGGAAAGGTAGGAAACAGGCTTGCAGCTTTTTTTTTTTTTTTTTTTTACAGAAAAGTAGCAAAAACAGTAGTAAAAACAATTCACATGCAGTTCAAGCTAGCACACTTGAGTATGTAGCAATATTAGACCAAACACAGTTTAAAATATGCAGTTAAATTAAAAAGGGCTAAAAGCAAGTGCAGAAAGAGTTTATTAGGTAGAATGTGGTAAGGGGATGGGCTGGGGGAGTGTCCCAGATCAAATCTACAGTGGGGCGTGGGCAACTGCAAAAGCCACCAAAACAGTTTCAACAGAGATAAACAATTAACAGTACAAACTCTAAAACCAAAAGAATATACTCAACTCTGTATATTTGCAGATCAGTCTCTCAGAACAGGGAGACAACAGTTTCAACAGCGATCTAAGCAACAATTAACAAACTCTATAACCAAAAAATAATATGCTCAACTCTGTATATTTGCAGATAGTCTGGAAGGCAGTCTCTCAGAACACAGGTTCCAGCAGTTAAATGCAGGCTGTTACTAACGGGTCAAATGTTATGCAATATGTAGGTTTAATTGTTTATTATATGCCCAGGCAGTGCCCACTTAAGTATTTTTGGAAGTGCTCGAAGTCTTACTTTATCTTAGTGCACAAGAATAAGTATTTGAACTAGTATGTCCATTTTTACACTAGTATATCCTTCAGAAAATGTATGTTGCTACAAAACCTGTTCTAACAAAGGAAGTGCAAGGTAAAACCAAAATATGGCCTCCTCTAATTTTGGCCTTTTGCCCCCCCAATGTTTGCCTTTGTATGCATTTGTCTAAATATGTCAAGGAATGAGGGTGTAGTGCATACAAAGTGCAGTGAATTTCACAGAATGGTCAGATTTTCTCACTACCTTAGTATGCCCTAATCAATCATGTTCATACTTGTCACTGATTGTCATACTTTATATCTGTTTGAAAATGTTTCTGTGAAATAAACCTTGTGAGGTTCAGGTTGGCTGAGAAATGATGGAGCTGCAACTGTGTAGTATAATGTATCAGTGATTTGCAATACTGAGCTTTTACCTGTATGCATTTTGAGTCATTTGCATTAATGCTCATTCAGATTTTTTTGCCTTGAATGTTGGTATGTCTTAAATTGGATTACCAACTTGCACACATTTACAGAGGCTTATGTCTTGGTTTCTCATCCTTTATCTGAACCTTTACAATTATTTTCTGCAGAAGTGAAATAATAGCTGAATCACACAACAGCATGGTATAAGCCACAATGGAAGGGGATTCAGCTTTCTTGCACTGTTATAGTGCAGCAACTTCCTGATTGTTTGGCATCATACAATCTTTATTTTACTTTACATATACTTCACAGTACACTTATTGCTCACTTTGTATAATGACATTCAAAAAGTGCTACAGGTATATGGTAGTAGGGTACTCAACTACCAATTGCTAGGCAGTTTCTGGATAATGTAAGTACCATTGATTCAGTTCTTGAAGTACAAGATAATATCCTGCAAGACAGTGAAATACGTATTGGACCTGATGCAGAAATATATTTGGATAACAGTATGGATGATATCAATGGATACAGTAGAGCAGAAACGTTTCAAGAGAAACAAGGATTTTTATTTTGCAGTCCTACTCAAAATGAAAAACAAAAAAGTTTCCCTGCAAGAGATCCTCTGTTGCAGAACATGGCCAGCTTATTACAGCTATGAAACTACAGCTTTCTTCCACCACTGTTGCAGATACTGGAACTAGTCTGCGATTCTGCAGTTCGAGTGGAGTGCTGCAAACTGATTGACAAATTTTCAGTGCATCAGATGACTGAGTGGTCATATGGATCAGAGGCATCCAATTTGGTGAAGTATTGGTCCATGGTGCTTGGTAGTCCTGTAGTACAAGACCTCCCAGCATTTTAAAAACAATGCAAATTATGCTGTGCTTGCCACACTCAAACAGTGAAGCAGAGTGGCCATTTAGCATGGTTTGTAAAGTAAAATCTGAGCTCAGACAGTCACTTGGCCCCAAAACATTAAACTATTAGCAGTAAAGAGGAATGAGGGCAGTGATCGCGACTGTAAGAAACATCGTAAGGACATGCTGAAATCAGCAAGAAAGGTGATGCTTGTAACAAAGAACATTCCATGGCATCAGTTGCAGAAACTGACTGTGCCTGCCAAGATGGTGAAGTTGAGTAGCTTTTAATTTGACATGTGACTGTGGGCGAATGACTTGTGTAGAACTGTAGCAATAGTCTAAATATAAGTTGTCTTAATTATTTAAGTATGCATTTGTGCATTGCAAATGTTTAAGCACCCAACTTCATAAAATGTAACTCTTGGGTGTGAGCATGCATTCATTTAAGTTTATGCAGTTGTGTGAAAATGTGAATAACACTATTTTAACCATGTCTGCCCATTAATGTGCTAATTTGCATATACATATGTTAATTAGGTGTCCCTGATTTTAAGGTCCTGTGTCCTTGATTCTCCCATATGGAGGTTGGGAGGTATGATTGGAGCTAGCTTCTAAAGTCCTGGTTACTAGTAAAATAATTGTGTGTTTATATCAGTGAACTAGCTTTGGTGGGCAGCTTACTGTGGTGTATCCTGTCTTAACATGTTCCTTGCAGACACTGTTCACATGCATCCCATGGTTTGGAGATGGAGTCTGTCTGCTTCTTCATGAATTCAAGCTAGAAGAATGAGTCTTTCCTTGTATATATTCAACCTCTGTGGTAGAACTTACATTTGTATACAGTAAATGCTGTAGTTTTTATTCATCACCTCAGCATAGCTCTCAACCTTCCATCTCCAAAATGAGGAACACTCGCCTTCATAATGTGGAACAAATGGGCAAAATGTGGAACACATACTAATGGCTTACTAACAACTTCAACTAGGAAGGTCATAGGATGATTAAAATGTGCTGGTTTTACTTATAAAGAAGATCCTTTAATGAATTAATATGATTAATTTCTGTTTACCATGGATTTCACTTAAAAAAAATTCCTAACACTGAATGTGTGACAGACTCTTTCAATGTGGAACTTTGAGGAACATGAACTTTTTAAGACCCCAAATGAAGTATGTTCCTAATAATGAGGTACACTTGAGAGGTATGCACCTCAGCTGGGGAAAATTCAGAGCTCTAGGATGCATTCTTATAGCAAAAAAGGAGGGGTATTTGAATCCCATGTTTGTCGGATGACATTTTGTAGTCTTGACTGTTCTGTACACTATTCATTATTTTCTTTCCAGATTGCTCCAGTAAAAGGGAAATGGTCTTATAAATTATAGCTGCACATAGGCAGTGTTTCATTCTTATCGAGAGCTAGGTGCTTTTAGAAGGAGCTTCGGCTGTTAGTTTGGCTTTTACAAGCAGAGGGCAGGAGAGTCACTACGTAGTAAATGTTGAAATGAATGACTACGTAATTTCTGCCACTTGAAATATGCACAACATCCCTTTGACATGGGGCAGTCATAGGTCATTCCACTAGGGTAATGGATGCGTCTGCAGACCACTTCTACAGTGTGCCATTGGGTAACATTTTCATAACAGCAGTAATCAAATGATATATTCCATTTCCTTCAGTACTACATTTCCTTCAGTATGCAATGCCTTAGAATTGGATTATTAGGTCTGACGGTAGGGCTGTCACATGCCCGACTTTATACAGGACAATCCAATTTGTGCATTTGCATTCCACAGAGAAAAAAAACATGAAAATGGCAAATGTCTTTAGAGTTACAGACAAAAAGTCTTTGTTTTCTCTAATAACTTTGTAAAACAATTATTTTATATTTGAAACTGCTTAATATCATATGAAACATTTGAGAATATCATATGAAACATTTGAAACAGCTGATTTGCTACAAGAGTGAACTTTTGTTTTGGCAAAACAGTTCCATCCAGTCCTTTTCACTGGTTGTGGGTGTGGTTTTGCCTGTAAAATCACACAGTTATAAAAATGTCCCAGTTTGAGCATCTCAAAAGGTGGCATGTTATCTGAAGAGCCTAGCCTTTGCACCCGGAAAAGTGTACTTTATGGATTTGCAGCACAAAAAAAAAATCGGCATTGAATTTAGCTTTGAATTATAGTAGATTAAAAAAACACACATTCAACCCTGCTTCAAGTGCTGTTCTCAAAGATCTTCTGTTACAGCGAGTATCTCAGTTTTACTCTGCTATACTTACTGATGAAATTTTAAAGGTACAGCTACATTTCACATCTGAAAATTAAAAATGTGCAAGTTAAAATGATTTTTCAAGTTACAGAAAATTATTTGGTCCCAGGATAAGATTTGTAATATATTGAAGTAGGTTTTATTAACTTTTTGTATGTAAATAGTGCAAACTGCAGTGTTTTCAAAAATACTTTCATTTTGTTTTTGTTTTTTAATTTTGTCTTTGCAGCCACAGACACAAAAGAGCGACAGCACTGGGTTAGCAGACTTCAGATATGTACTCAACATCATACGGAAGCCATTGGGAAAGTATGTTCTTTGTCAGTTTGTAATGCATTCTGAAAATTCAGTGGAACCATGAAGAAAAATATTTGATGCAGCCCACTGAGTACAGATGTTTATACTTCTGACAAAGACCTAGATACAGAATGTGCCTCTACACAGAATGTTTACTAGTAGTCTGTGATTTGCTTAGAATTTCTGTAACATGCTGTAAAGCATCTTTGTTAAAGGCTATCCAATGTTGTCTTAATCCTTCTGTTGCTCATTTTAAATAATCTAAAAAAGCAAGAAATGTAATAAAGCAACATAGAAGGCAGCTCTACTGTAGAAAAGGCATGAGCACTGTAAGTCAAGAAGGCATTATACCTCATTGTAGGCAGATAGTAAGACCCCTCCTGGAATATCCTGTACTGATGTTGAGACCATAGTTTTGCCGGGACGTAAGCATGTTAAAGGCAGTATGGATGAGGACCGTAAAACAGTGCATGGTCTTTACCGGAGTCCATATAAAGAAAGACTAAGAGAGCTTAATTTGTATAGTCTTGAAAGAAGACAGAGGGTGGATATGGCGAACATTTAAGTGTCTTAAGGGAATCTGCAGACTAAAGGTGAAATCAGAACAAAAAGGGTACAGTTTGAAGACAGATGACAGGCTCAAGGGAGATGAGAAGAAACATTTTTAAATAAAAAGGATTGTGGATGATTGGGACAACTGTCTTGCTGAGGTGATAGCATCAGAATGAATGACAGAATTCACAATGCATGGTGCAAACACTGGGCAGTTCTTCTGTAAGGTGCATGGAAAAAACAGAAAGTTGTTCATTTTGTGAGCTATGTAGTTTATCTAGAAAGTCAATGAGTAGAATTAGGGATGCTAAGTGGCCCTTTTCTGACATCTTTGTGTTCCTATTCGGCTTCATTTTTACAGTATTCCAAGAGCGGAATCTTGTTCTTTCAGAAGAGTGTTGGTGGCAAATGGTACAGCTGATCTGATATTTATACCACATAGTCCTTTTAAGGTGCCAGACATTTCATTTTATAGCAGCATGAATGGCAAAATTGCCGTAAATGAATAAAATACACTCTGTGGAATAAGGATGACATCAGAAAAAGTAATGGAGCAGGAGAACAAAAGCACCCTGCAAAAAGGAAACTAAAATTCAATTATAGGTTCCAGGGTAAGAAACACCATATCTTAAATAATTAATTAATTAAATGATTTGTACACCTGAAATGTTTAATACAGCTGAAGTGTTGTAGTGCTCCCAAAGCAAGCATCACATGACAGCAATGCTAATTATCATGATTTCCGTGTACTGTGCGTAGTCTTCGTAAGTGTAAGAGCAGTTCCTTGAAGGGAATGTTTTGACATACCTCACAATGTATGAACATTATATCAGTGGCCTTTAAAAATAATAGCAGAGGGTCAAATAGAAGAACACTTTCTTATTTTTCATGGTAGAAAGTTTTTATATACCAAGCCTTACATGGATATTGGTAGAGAATCTTTGTATAAGCTTAGGTTATTTATCCAAGATGTATCCCATGTCTGATTTTGAGGAACATGAATAAGTTTAGGAGGTGCAAGGCTAAATTTGAGAGCCAAATCACTGTGCTTTGCCTAATTCAGGCAGATGAGAGACACAGGTGTTAGTAGTGGTGAAGAACAGTTTACTGTATTATGGAAGTAGCCATATTAACAAATTAGTTATTTAGGCTTGTGGGAGTTTAGCAAATGCTTCCCAGTGTTTTTACTTTTGTAGATTAAATCATATGCTGAATGTGATTTACAGAAGAGCAGATTTATTTGTGTTCAAGCATAGATGTTCATACATGAAAGACTTTTGCTATATGGGTTTACTCCCTCCCGCACTTGTCAAATTGTCAAAGTCGTGGGAGCCTCCATGCGCTCCTGCTGTCTGGAGCACGCAAGATGTGCCATAGAAAAGGCAGGAGGAATGCTAAAATCTTCATAGCATGTTTTGCTTAAGAAGAAGGTAAGAAACCTGAAAACATGTGCTAGGAAACTGAGAACTATTAGTATAAATGTATACGGAAGATGAAAATAACCACACTTTAGTACCACAAATGAATAACATTAGGTAAAACAAGACTTGAAGGTGGGATGACTATTGCAGCAGTGTTTTCTTTTTTAATATTTACTGTTATGGTAAGTTTACTTACACAGCTTTTCTGTGTTCATACGTAAATCACTATGGTAGTAGCCTAAAGCTATATGGGTAGATTACTATAGCTTAAATAGGAAAAGAGGGATAAGGCCAATATCTAAGACTGTAAAAGCCCCTGGAGTATGGACCTAGCAAAACCTGTTCTGAGCCTGGAAAAGTAATCTAGTTTGTAATGCTTTGAAAAGGTATGCACAAGGAACCAAGTTGCTACTTCTAGAATTTTTCTAGATTCCACCCCTTTTCAGAAAGCCACTGATGAAGCCAATGCTATTGTTGAAGGAGGTGTAAACTTGAGTGGGAGTGGTTTATTGTGGTGAGTACAAAAGAAAGTAATAGCATGAGGCAACCATCTAGAAATGTTCAACTTTGACACTGGTTGTACTTTCCTTTTAACCTTCATAGGAGACAAACAGCTGGTCACCTTTCTTGAAAGGTCTAGCTTTGTCTGGGTGGTATCTGAGCTGCCTGTGTACATCTAGAGAGTAAAGAAATCTTTTCCCCTTGTTCTTGGGTTCAGGAAAGAAAATTGGGAAATTAACAGTCTGGCCTAAGCAAACTCTGAGATGACTTTAGGCACAACAGTATGATTTTTTTCTCTCAAAAAAACTTGTCTTTGTGAACAATGAGGTAGGGTTGATTCACCATAAGTGCTTGTAATTTGGATACTTTCCTAGCAGATGTCAGAACAATAAGAATGGAATCTTCCTTGTTAACAATAGGAATGGAATCTTCCATGTTAAGTACCTCAGATAAGTATATAAGTTACGAGTTCACCATGAAATCACTATAAAAATAGGTGAAGCAGCAATTAGTACAGAACACTGTTACTTTATTAAAACTATACCAGGTTAAGCGCTTTCATCTAATGGTAATTTAGACTTCATCAGAACCTCATCTGTTAGCCAAACGTTTAAATAATTTAACCCACCAATCACTACACATGTCGTCAAAACTAATTAAAAGTTCAAGAAACTTCAAAATTTCAAAATACAAGTACTTCCTAACATTAATCCTACCTTTATACTCCTATATACACAATATATAATAATATACATTCATAAAATCAAATTACAATGAAATAACAACTGTTCATTGCCTGAAATGTTTTACAATACACACCTATGCTATTTTAAAAAAAACTACAAATACATGCCGGAGAGTGAAGCTTTCGTATGTTGCTAAATACATCATGTCCTAGCTTGCAACACTGGTTTTATTGAAATATATTCATTAATACCAGGAGGTATAGTGGCATTCAATAAAATCTGCCACTTAACCTCCTTATCACCCAAAATTGCCTTAATATTACCACCTCTACTTGATATATTAACTACTTCTAATAAGGCAAATTTAAATGTAGTACAACTTTTACTGTCTCTAATATGCCTATACAAGGCATTATTTTCATCCTTTCAACTAATTGCATATCAGTGGTCATAAATTCTATCTTTTAAATGTCTCCCAGTTTGTCCCACATAGAAACTGGGACATGAGGTACACAACACAAAATAAATAACATTTTTTGTTTGACAATTGCCATGGCTAAAATGTATAACAGTTTTACTAATATTACCTACCTGAACTGACATGTCTTCTAATATTGCTCCACACTGATTAGTGTCCACATTTTCTTGTGCCATTCTTTCATCCCTTTGAAAAAGAACCATTCTTTTATTTTATTATTTTTATTTTAAGTTTTAATAAAGTAACAGTCTTCTGTACTAATTGCTGCTTCACCTATTTTTATAGTGATTTCATGGTGGACACGTAACTTATATACTGTGGATTAGTTGATTCTGAGTTCTGTGTGTGGATTATACCTCAGATAAGTCTTGTGAGCTGGCTCAAATGGATAAAGAAGCTTCTCAAGTACAAAATTAAGGACCCAAGGAAGAGCCACCTGTTTCTAGGAAAAAACTGTAGGTGAATGCAACTGTGATGCTTTACCTCATCTAGTGTTATGATGAGTTTACGTGTATACCTGTACTTTTTTTTAAATGCCCCATAAGTGGTACAATACAGAATTATCCATGAGCAAATTTCATGCAAGTCTGTCCCTTTTCTTGAGAAGGGTGAAGTGGGACACCTCAGATAGGACTGTTAACTCAGTATTTTGGTGAGAAACTGGTACTGACGTCTTGCCAACAGGTAGTGTTGGGATCTGTTTTTCATCTGTAGGTTAGTGTCATCAGTGTCCTTCTGTAGCCCACACTTAGTCAAGTATTCACTGTCATCCGACAGAAATGGTTTCTGGCCCACTTCTGATGCTGTGTAGTGTTGTTTGCTGCACTACATCCGTAGCTGCCACTTATTTCAGTATTTTGTATCTGTGTTTGCCTAGTTTATATTTTCTGTTTTTCTTGCAGTAGCCTGTTTAGTCTTGTTCTCAAAAGTCGCATTAAATCATAGTTTTCAGATCCTTGCAAAATAAGCCGTGCTAGGTTGTCAGGGAAACTTCCTATTGCTTTAAACTGAATTTATTTATTAATTTTCTAACCTGTGTGCCCTGGTTGGGGGTTGTGCTTTTAGCAAGTAAAGCAGAGTAAACTGGATGTCCCTATCCCTGGCAATAGTTTCCAGTTTATCCTGCTGGATCCCAATATGTTCCTAAAATTAAATATATAACCCTTTCATATTCTGGGTATACAGTAGTGTTTTCTGCCAGTGGGTCATGCCAGAGCACCTCAACTGATTCATAGTGAGCAGTGTCTGCACTCTTGAGAGCCTCCCCGATTGCCAGCTTCACTCCTAGAGTGTGAGCCCAGTTTTTCAGCAGAGCAGTCTCATTGCTGCTAGTTGTATCTACAGTCTTATATGTTCAGTCACAACACAAAGCTCACGATAGTAGATGAGCATGGGGACATAGACTAACAGGTAAATTTGAGAGCTTTGTCCTGCTGTCATTGTATCCATGCGCTGGTAAGTCTTCAAACAGTATCCACTGCATCTTGTGTTTGTTTTATTTTAGTTCGTGAACTTTATGCTGCTGCAGCATCCATACTTCATTTCTGTTGATGATAGCAGTTTTGCAAGGGATTAGGGCTGGAATTCATAGTCCCATTTCCTGAGTATACAGAGCTGTACAAAATGGCTTTGTGTAGTCTGCAAATGGCTTAAAATGTATAAAACCATTGCTGCCAAGTTGCAGAGCAGTGTTCTATAGAGCAAAAAGTTATTTGATGCCATATATATAAATGCTGTAGCTTGTAGGTTTGGCCTTTGCAGGCTAGGCCTTTGCGCATGCTGGTGCACAGATTTGTTTAGACTAGTAAATCAAGTCATAGATGTCTCACTATGCAGTATCTGTAGAGAGCGGTGCAGAACTAGCTGTTTTGCAACTATGCTACCTAATGGGAGACTCTGAGCAGGGCAAATCCGTTGCACTTCACCTTGCTCATATTACTAGTACAGGTGAGTACTTGTGTATGATGCGAGTGTGTGTTTCTATGTAGGTTCATAGGTAAATACTAGGCTGTCAGTCTGCAGACTATTACAAGCCTAGACAATAACAAGCAACTAGAATTAAATCCTGTACCTTATGCCAACCCCTTCCCCCAAGAGTACAGATGTAGGTATTGAACCCACATGCTCACAACAGTCAACATTACAGCTAAACGTCTTTATCTACAAAGCAAGCTTTGCCATTACCCTCATTGTGCTCTGAGCTGTGGTGCTGAATGTCACAGTTCCAATCTCCTTTGACAATGATATTCTGTTTTTCTGCCTCTGGCTTTTACAGTATTAGATCTGTCTTACCCTTTCTTCTCTTTTTCAGCACCAAGGGTATTTACAAAATGCCCAGCCCCAGTTAAACAAATGTATATAAATAAGTAATTGCCTACTGTAGACTTCAAGACATTTGCATATTTCCATATTTGGATGATTTTTATATTTGCAGACTCCTTTTCAAATTGTCAGGATTCCCTGACTTGTGAAACTCCTACTCAGTCTGGGGTTTCAAGTGAACTTAAAGAAATCTCCCTTCTGAAGAATGTGTTTTTTTTCTGGGATGCCTTCTGGATACTTCCTTAGGATAGGACAGGTTTTTCTTCCACTGGACAAAACAGAACTGTGCGAAGAAATCTTCGTGTGCTTTTTCAACCAATCTTTCTCATCAGCCAGGGAATTTCTCAGATTCTGGATTTCGTGGCCTTTGTGATTATCATTTTTCCTTTGGTGAGACTTCACATGAGAAAAATTCAGTGGTACCTCAGATTAGTCTTGTCTCAGAATAAATACTGTTTATCCTTTCAGAGCCAGTGTTGGGGTTTGTGAGATGGGAGGTAGTGTGACAGGTGTATCAGTTTTCTCAACCCAGGTCTCTCCCTTCTTCCACCACTTCAGTCTGCCATAACCAATGCCTCAGACTTTGCTTAGAGGCTGTATTGGGGGTGAAAGTGCAAGGTCTGTGGAACAAGCAGGACAGACAAAAGCATGCAAATGTCAGAGATGGATGCAGTAATCAGTGCTTTTAAAAGTCTTAAATTATCTCTGGTCCCCTGGACCTCTGCAGTTCATCACAGACAACATCACAGCAATGTGGTGTATAAACAAACAAGGAGTTCCTAGTCTTGCCTTCTCTGCCAACTTGCCATGATGGCCTGGGAAATGACAGTTCAGCGTAGTTTGTTTTCAGGTCTCCATACAGTCTGTCAGAGCAACATGTAGAAGATGAACTGAGAAGGACCAGGACAGATCCTCTTGAATGGAAATTACACTTTGGTGATCTTCCAGGAATTGATCCATCTGAGAGGTACACCTCAAATAGATCTGTTTGCTTCTTTTTAAAATGGGGTAAATAAATTTTGCTCCAGGATTCCTTGCAAACAAGGCTGAAAGACAGATGCTTTCTCACTCCCATGGACGGGGATATTCATCATCATCATCCCCATTTTTCTCATTTCATTCATGGGGTCAGAGTATCATGTCAGCTGTCACAATCTCTCTAAATTCAGTGCTACTCTCCTACCATCTTCAAAAGTAATACCTGTCTGTCGCGGGTCTTCTCTCTCACAATCTATCTCTTTGCTGGACACACTTTATTTCCTCTTGACTACTTCCTGTCACAAATCTTCAGCAGATTGTCTCTTCTTTTCTGCACATGTGCCTGAGCCACTATAATCTGTTCTGTTTGAATTTTTCTGCAATTGGAGTTATTTTGCTTTCTGTTATGTCCTCATTTCTTCGTCGCCCACAGTGTGCCTCCTACCACCCATCTCAGGCACTTCATCACCTCTAGCTTTCTCAACTGCTCTGCCTTTACTGCCCTGGTTTCTGTACCACACGGTAGTACTGGTCACACATCTGTTTTTGTACACTTTACTTTTCAGGTTCTTTAACATTCTTTTGCAATACACTACCCCTTTTGCTCTGTGCCAGATGGCTGCAGACCCTCTGATTCTTTCACTTCCTTATTCTGACTTCCCTTCCCCTCAACCAACCCTTCCGTACACTTGCAGCTGTTAACCTGTTCCAATATTTCCCCTTCTATATCAGTTCTCTCCTCCTCCTGATTTTTTGTCATTTGTCTTATTTGGACTTCTTTTCATTTCATGTCTCGTCAGTTTTGCATTCCATTCCCCTATCCTTTGCTGAAGTTCTTGTTGAGGGTTTGCCTGTAATACCACATTGTCTGCATACAGCAACTTTGTTGATCTGTTCTCTGCAACCTGTTTGCTGATGTGGTCCATCACCAGTATGAGCACTGTGGGATCAGAGTTGAACCATGATGCAAACCCAGTCCCACTGGGAATCCCTCTGTCAGACTGAACACTGTTCTTGTGCAAGTCCATTGGGTCCATGTACATAGCCTGCAGTAATTCTACCATTGTTTCTGGGACTTCATACCAACTGAAATCAGCTTTATTTTCAGTCATTTCCTAGGTCATCAGCCTAGTCTATGTTTACCTGTGAGCCTTCTCTGACCACTGCTTACAACTGATTTGGGCAGCCAGTGGTTTATGCTGTGGACCGACTGTTTCACTGGGATGACTTTGCAGTTGCTAATTGTACCCCAGTGCATTTTCTGTACTAGGAGGAAGTCTACTTAAGTTTCATGTTGACCTATGACAATCTCTTTTTCTGAACCATAGATTGGCCACCATCTAGCTATTTGCCAGAAGGAAGTGTAGACTGGCCTTTCCTTTATTCTTGTTCTGTCTGTCCCAATATGTGTATTCAAGTCACTTATTCATCATCATCAACCCCCTTTTTCCCCATTTTCTGCATGGAGTTGGGGTGCTGTCAGCTATTACCATCTCTCTCTCAATTCATTGCCACTGTCCTCCTTTCTTCAGCACTCATGCCTGATTGTTTCTCTCACACAGTCCATTCACCTCTTTGCTGAACACCCATGTTTCCTCTTGCCTTCTTTCTGCCTATGCCAAATCTTCTTCACCAGATTGTCTTCTGTTTTTCTGCACATGTACCTGAACCACCTTAATCTGTTTTTTGACCTTGTCCTGCAGTTGCAGCTACTTTGGCTTCTGCTGTAATGTCCTCATTTCTTTGTCTGTCCCCACAGTATACATCCTCTGCCTTTACTGCCCAAGTTTCTGTACCATGCAGTAGTACTGGTAGCACACCTCATTTTTCAGCTTCTTTGGCATTCTTCTGTCACACACTACCCTTGACACTCTGTGCTAGTTGGCTTCAACCCCTCTGATTCTAGCTTTGACCTCCTTATTCAGACTTCCCTTCTCAACCAACCCTCCCAGATACGTGAAGCTGTTAACCTGTTTCTCTACTTTCCCTTCTATCGTAGTACTCAACTTCTTCTGTTCCCTGTTTCCTGCCATTACAGGCATTTTATCTGTGCTCAGTTTCAACCCATATGGCTTCATTTTTACATTACATTCTTCTATCCTTTACTGAAGTTTGTGCTAAGAAGTCTGCCTGTAATGAGACATTCTCTGTATACAGCAGTTTTGTTGACCAGTCCCTGCCGACCTGTTTGATAATATAGTCCATCGCCAGTATGAGCAGCAGTGGACTCGGAGCTGAACCATGATGCGTACCCACTCCCACTGGGAGCACATCTGTGAGTCTAGACACTGTTCATACTTGAGTTATTGGGTCTTTGTACATATTCTGTGCCAATTATACCAGTGTTTCTGGGATTTGAACAATCCCAAGGCTGCCCAAATCAACTTTCTTGGACCTTGTTCATAGGTTCATAGGTGTGTACTAGGCTAATGGCCCTGGAGCCTTTACAAGCCTAGCCCATAGGATTACCCTGACATTGGGCTAGCAAAGGGAACTTTGTATATCTTCAGATATTCTGCGAAGGTGCCTGTAAGTGTAGCACAGCTTTGCTGTACGGATTTGCGCGTTTCTAAGCACTGCAGATCTATATCAATTTAATACGTCCGTTTTCTATTTTTAGCTGTCTAGCAGATGTCTAATGCTTAAGTATGCCATGCTACACTTAGCTAAGCAGTGAGCCACATCGGGCAAACAAGCACATGTAAAAAAAAACAAAACAAAAAAAAATTGAATGGATCCGGTTTCTATTTTTAGATGTCTAGCAGATGTCTGATATATATGTGTACAAAGCCAAGCAGCATGCCGCAACACGCAAACACATAAACCCAAAAAAAATAAAATAAAAATCCAGTTTAATAAAATAAAATGTTTTGTACACCTTTCAGTCAAGGTTAATGGGCTGAAAGGTATGTGGCTGTGCTGTCAGTCTTACACGGATTCAATATCCATGTTGCTGTAACCTCCCTTATGCACACACCATAATTATTATGTATGGCCCCCTGCCGATGGGGAACCGTGGCCGTGTACATGGATACATTCTGTGTAGGCTCTACATGGAGCCTACATGGACTTTACTGAATCCTGGGGAATGTGATTAGCAAATTCCTTAGCAGCCATTCGGCATTTAGCAGAGGAAGACCGCAAAGTAATAGCGTGTGTATATATGTCATATGCTTTCTCCAAGTCCAGGGATGCCCAATTGAACTCTTTCCTCATATTTAGCTTCTTCTCAACCATCTGCCTCACTTAAAACACTGGGTCAGTTGTGCTGCATCCTGATCTGAATCCGAACTGCTCATCTTCCATCTTACTTTATAATGCTGTTCATATTCATTTATCAGTCACCCCGTCCAGGACTTTCATGCACTGTTTCAGAGTTTGATACCCCTGTACTGCCCATAGTTTTGAATGTCCTCTTTGTTGTTGTTCACTGGCACTAGTATACTTATTCAAGTCACCCTTTGTCAATACCAGTTCATTTTGTTCTGCTTGATCTAGTAGGTCCTGCAGCTGCTGCCTAAATGCACTCTTTCCTTGATATTGCAACCTTGCTGTGAGGCATAAGCTGAGATTGAGTAGTGTCCGATTGCCATGAGTCTGTCACTAATTCTGATGACTTAACATGAGCAGTCAAATGGTGGAGTTTCAAACCAATGTTAATACCACAAAAAATAACCAAAAAGAAGCAACTGAAACCTCATCAACTTGATTCAACTGCAACTGTCAAATTTATTGCGCAAACAATAGAATTTTGAATGGACCAGTTAAATGTTTTCATCCCTTACATTTGGGACTTCTCAGAACCAGAATACACCTTGTGTTTCATCAGATTTAAACAACATTCTACCATCTGTCTACTCATGAAGGCATTTTTTAAAAAGACCTGAACTACTATTTGATTCAAAGTTTCTAATGATTATTTTAAAATCACTTGCATAATTGAATGTGTAGTGCCTGTTTTAAAAGGTTTTTAAATTTCTTATCTTAGAAAAAGTGGAAGCCAACGTTTATGGAGGGGATTATTGTGTGCAAGGAAATGATATGGCAATTAAGAGCGAATACATCTAGCCCACCTGTTTTAAACAACACTATACTATTTCCAGTGAATTAAGACTGGCATAAATTCTGTAATAATTTTTTACTGATGTGGAAAGTTTTAAGTATGGTGTATATTTGAGGCATTGCCTTGTATTATGTTTATGTAAGTGTTTTTAAAATATTCATTACAAATGTTGGATCAAATAATGGTTATTTTTTTTAAATGTCTTCATGAGTAGACATTGGGATAGAAAGTTGTTTAAATCTGATGAAACTTAAGATGCATTCTGGTTCTGAAGTAGTCCCGGATGTAAGGAACAAAAACACTTACAACCAGTATGTCTAAAAATCTATTGTTTGTTCAATAAATGTGACCATTGAAGTTGCGTCAAGTTGGCTAATTCTGATGACATCCTTCACTGTTGTCTGAAGCCTCTCCCACACCACAGTTCCTACACTTTCTAGTTTTTCCTCCTCCATCTGCCTAGAGACTGATATTTTTTAATTTTTATTTATGTATGTATTTATTTTTTTGTCAGAGACTACGCTGATCTTCACAGCTGTTCTTAAAACGATTCCGACTGCTCAGAGAACAGTCAGTCCACCAAGGAATTTTGGGTGATAGACTACCCTGGAAAATGCTTGTACACACCACCTCGATGGCAGTTTCTTATCTTGGCCATGTAGGTTCAGAGATAAGTACTAGGTAGCTGCCCATACGTGCCATTTTAAGCCTTAACAATTTCCCTTTCTGTGCATGAATTAACGTATTCCATTTCATTAGAGACTGGCCTTACCCATCACATGGTTGATAATTACATATTACTCCTAATGAGAATAACTGGGATCATGCCATGTATAATTTGAGGGGTTCCATGCAAGGGGTAAAACATTTACGAGCAGCCTGTGTCTGTTATTAGTACAGGGGTGCAGTCCTGGGGTACATTTTCTGTTTCCCATCTATAGATTGAAGTTGCTTCTGAATATGGACAAGGAAGAACTTTGTTTTTTGTGGATGGGGAGTTTGTTCCAGACCAGTGCTATACCTGTCCATCCAAACCATTCTGTTGTTGTTGCAGAAGATGTTTAGATCTTTAGACAAAATATTTCTGATGCCATTTGACTTGTTGATGTACAGTAAATTCATCAATATTGGGTTGGAGGATGCCTTATATGCCAGATACAGGTCACCTCTTAATGTGTAGGATACTAAGTATAGTGACAGAGCTTTGAGTTTGTCCATATAGGACATATTGTTTAGGCCCTATATCCTTTTAGTAAGGTGTTTCTCTGGTGGTTGTTGCATGTGTTTGGACAGATGCAGGACCGAGTGAGCATTATATTCAAGGATTGGTCTAATGAGGGCAGAATAAAGGGGCACAGTGACATCCCTAGTTGTAGAAACAATCCCTTTGTTTATAAGCTATGCAATATAGAAGGACTATCTTACAACAATAGACACATTTTGTTAAAAGTTAGGTCACCACATGTACAAATTTCCAAGTCTGCAATCTCCAACTGGGTCAATTCTTAGGGGTGTATTGCCAATGTGGTAGTTCCCTAGGGTCAGTGATTTTCCAAGAGATACAGTAATGCCTTTTTTGGCATTTAGTTTCAGTCCATGCTTTTGGCACCAGTTATTTATTTGGGACAAACCTTCTGTAGGATGGCTAAGTAATTTGGGGATTCAGTGGCTGCTCCTAGCTTGCAGTCCTCTGCAAACTTAGTCATCCAGAGCCCTTCGGTCTGTCTTTTTATTTCAGAAAAGTAGATGCCAAATAGGAGATATGTAGAGCTCCTTTTAGATATGGTAGAGCTGTTTTGTGAGATTGCTAATATGTCCACCATAGTGCAGTCAGCAAATGGACTTGAATGGAAAAAATGAGAGTCTCAGTTAAAAGAGCTGCTGACCATGACCAATCTCACTGGCCATGTGATTTTTTTTTTTGCTTTCTTTTTTCTCCCCATGCAACAGACCATCAGCTCATCCTGGTGCCTCTGCCCAATGCCAGGTCTACTTACCCCCCACAGTGATCACCCCTGGACTTATTTTAACGAGGTTGAGGATAATGTGGAACCTTGGTGTCCCTGGTCCTTGTGTCATATTGCTGCTGGGGGGGGGGGCATTTTTAAGCCCTAACCAGTTTTCTTATCCCCGACATGTACTCGTACAAATCTGAGGAGGATGT
Organism: Protopterus annectens; assembly: GCF_019279795.1. Taxonomy (NCBI): domain Eukaryota; kingdom Metazoa; phylum Chordata; order Ceratodontiformes; family Protopteridae; genus Protopterus; species Protopterus annectens. Next base: position 1,560,810,311 of record NC_056737.1, read on the forward strand.
GCAATGGGCAGCACTGCACCAATCTGCTCCAGTCTTCTACATGATACTTGCATTGGTTGCTCCACCACTGGCCCTTCAGCCTCCACCAGGAAGCTGTAATTGCTTTGTACGCCTATGCACGTACTCCTGCCACACCAGGATAGGCATTACTGTTTTACCTGCCAGTGTCTTAAATGCCCAAATCTCTAGTTGAATCCATGTCACCTGAGATGAAGTCAGGGCTTAATCCCTGTACACCATGGTGCTGACGTGCATGTGAGCTTTAATGCAGCATATGGTGTGGCCATAGTGTCAGCCAAGGGTTTTGTGGCTTGCATCTATGCCAGGCTTTACTTACAGACTTTGGTAAGAACTTGAAGGTGACTGTCATGAATGTCCATTACCATGGTCTTGAAATTTTTGGTTTCTGAGTACCTGCAGGGGCTGTCTGCCAGCCTGATACTTCATCCCCACATATTGGCTCAAAAGACCTGAACTATTATTTGATTCAACATTTCTAATGATTATTTTAAAATCACTTGCATAATTGAATGTGTAGTGCCTGTTTTAAAAGGTTTTTAAATTCCTTATCTTAGAAAATGTGGAAGCCAACGTTTATGGAGGGGATTATTGTGTGCAAGGAAATGATATGGCAATTAAGAGCGAATACATCTAGCCCACCTGTTTTAAACAACACTATACTATTTCCAGTGAATTAAAAAGACTGGCATAAATTCTGTAATAATTTTTTACTGATGTGGAAAGTTTTAAGTATGGTGTATATTTGAGGCATTGCCTTGTATTATGTTTATGTAAGTGTTTTTAAAATATTCATTACAAATGTTGGATCAAATAATGGTTATTTTTTTTAAATGTCTTCATGAGTAGACATTGGGATAGAAAGTTGTTTAAATCTGATGAAACTTAAGATGCATTCTGGTTCTGAGGTAGTCCCGAATGTAAGGAACAAAAACACTTACAACCAGTATGTCTAAAAATCTATTGTTTGTTCAATAAATGTGACTGTAAGTTGCGTCAAGTTGGCTAATTCTGATGATATCCTTCACTGTTGTCTGAAGCCTCTCCCACACCACAGTTCCTACACTTTCTAGTTTGTCCTCCTCCATCTGCCTAGAGACTGATTTTTTTAATTTTTATTTATGTATGTATTTATTTTTTTGTCAGAGACTATGTTGATCTTCACAGCTGTTCTTAAAATTATTCCAACTGCTCAGAGAACAGTCAGTCCACCAAGGAATTTTAGGTGATAGACTACCCTGGAAAATGCTTGTACACACCACCTTGATGGCAGTTTCTTATCTTGGCCATGTAGGTTCAGAGATAAGTACTAGGTAGCTGCCCATACGTGCCATTTTAAGCCTTAACAATTTTCCTTTCTGTGCATGAATGAACGTATTCCATTTCATTAGAGACTGGCCTTACCCATCACATGGTTGATAATTACATATTACTCCTAATGAGAATAACTGGGATCATACCATGTATAATTTGAGGGGATCCATGCAAGGGGTAAAACATTTACGAGCAGCCTGTGTCTGTTATTAGTACAGGGGTGCGTTCCTGGGGTAAATTTTCTGTTTCCCATCTATAGATTGAGGTTGCTTCTGAATATGGACAAGGAAGAACTTTGTTTTTTGTGGATGGGGAGTTTGTTCCAGACCAGTGGTATACCTGTCCCTCCAAACCATTCTGGTGTTGTTGCAGAAGATGTTTAGATCTCTAGACAAAATATTTCTGATGCCATTTGACTTGTTGATGTACAGTAAATTCATCAATATTGGGTTGGAGGATGCCTTGTATGCCAGATACAGGTCACCTCTTAATGTGTAGGATACCAAGTATAGTGACAGAGCTTTGAGTTTGTCCATATAGGACATATTGTTTAGGCCCTATATCCTTTTAGTAAGGTGTTTCTGTGGTGGTTGTTGCATGTGTTTGGACAGATGCAGGACCAAGTGAGCATTAAATTCGAGGATTGGTCTAATGAGGGCAGAATAAAGGGGCACAGTGACATCCCTAGTTGTAGAAACAATCCCTTTGTTTATAAGCTATGCAATATAGAAGGACTATCTTACAACAATAGACACATTTTGTTAAAAGTTAGGTCACCACATGTACAAATTTCCAAGTCTGCAATCTCCAACTGGGTCAACTCTTAGGGGTGTATGGTCAGTGTGGTAGTTCCCTAGGGTCAGTGACTTTCCAAGAGATGCAGTAATGCCTTTTTTGGCATTTAGTTTCAGTCCATGCTTTTGGCACCAGTTATTTATTTGGGACAAACCTTCTGTAGGATGGCAAAGTAATTTGGGGATTCAGTGGCTGCTCCTAGCTTGTAGTCCTCTGCAAACTTACTCATCCAGAGCCCTTTGTTCGGTCTTTTTATTTCAGAAAAGTAGATGCTAAATAGGAGATATGTAGAGCTCCTTTTAGATATGGTAGAGCTGCTTTGTGAAATTGCTAATATGTCCACCATAGTGCAGTCAGCAAATGGACTTGAATGGAAAAAATGAGAGTCTCAGTTAAACGAGCTGCTGACCATGACCAATCTCACTGGCCATGTGATTTTTTTTGTTGCTTTCTTTTTTCTCCCCATGCAACAGACCATCAGCTCATCCTGGTGCCTTTGCCCAATGCCAGGTCAACTTACCCCCTCAGTGATCACCCCTGGACTTATTTTAACCAGGTTGAGGATAATGTGGAACCTAGGTGTCCCTGGTCCTTGTGTCGTATTGTTGCTGGGGGGGGGGGGGCGGCATTTTTAAGCCCTAACCAGTTTTCTTATCCACGACATGTACTCGTACAAATCTGAGGAGGATGTGCAATGGGCAGCACTGCACCAATCTGCTCCAGTCTTCTGCATGATGCTTGCATTGGTTGCTCCACCACTGGCCCTTCAGCCTCCACCAGGAAGCTGTAATTGCTTTGTACGCCTATGCCGCGCATCACACACCAGGATAGGCATTACTGTTTTACCTGCCAGTGTCTTAAATGCCCAAATATCTAGTTGAATCCATGTCACCTGAAATGAAGTCAGGGCTTAATCCCTGTACACCATGGTGCTGATGTGCATGTGAGCTTTAATGCAGCATATGGTGTGGCCATAGTGTCAGCCAAGGGTTTTGTTGCTTGCATCTATGCCAGGCTTTACTTGCAGACTTTGGTAAGAACTTGAAGGTGACTGTGATGAATGTCCATTACCATGGTCTTAAAATTTTTGGTTTCTGAGTACCTGCAGGGGCTGTCTGCCAGCCTGATACTTCATCCCCACATATTGTCGTGCAAGAGCAGTCATTACTAGGAGATATGAAGTTTCATTTCTCTCCATCCCTGATGTTCATCGTGTTACCCTGCTGCAGTCATCACACTTGGGTTATCCTGTCATCAGGCGGTCCCGCAGTCGGCTGGAATTCCAAAGTCTTGGTCCGGCGTTATTGCTGTTATCACTTCCCTGACGTCAGTGCGCCAGGGGTATATATAATGCATCTGACGCCATTTTCTCCAGTCTATCTTGCCGCGTGGTGCCCAAAGCAGAAGCAGTTCGCAAGTGCCGTGTGGCCGACTCCTGAGATTTTCGAAGTCAAATTTCAGATCCAAAGTCTTCAATAAACCTATGTACCCCGTTGGGGAAACTTTTCTTGCCTCAGACCGATGTCAGAAAAAGTTAACTATTGTATTTCTTGTGGGAAGCAAATACCTCATAAGGATTTTCATTCTTACTGCATACCTTGCCTAGGCCCAGACCACGACGTCACTGATTGTCGTTTTTGTGCTAGGTTTAATGCATTTTATAAAAGACGCTTTGATTTCACAATGACACTACTTCGGTAGAAAATTTAACTACACAATGCCGTTCCGAGCAACCGACTACCGCGTACAAAACGCAAGGATAAGGACAGGCAGCCTAGACCCAAGCCAGACTCGAGGCCTCGGCTGGACCGGTCTCCGGTGAGGCTCCGACGCAGCCCCTGACTACCACAGATATGGAACCCGAAACCGCTTCGGAACCTTTGGCGGAGAGCGCTAGGCCGATGCAGCCATTTTGTTTAGCCCCTACCGACGACTCTGCAGAAAGAGATGTCGGTGCTACAGAAACACCTTTGGTTTCTGAAGGTGTCTTCAGACTGACGACGCTCACTATAAAAACGTATCCTAAGCTTAAGACTCCTATTACACCTAAAAAGACTGCACTTCAGTCTCCAGTTCAAGGCCCCATGCCTAGGAAACAGATGCTTAAAATGGCTGAAGAATTGATCTCTTTAATCAGGGGTTCCCAACCCCCGCCCGACAAAAGGCCTAGACAAGAGGAAGATTATGCATCTTCTGATCATGTGTCTATTTCCTCAGGCTCCTCTGAGGACCAAGATTACTCCTTCTCCCCTTATGAAGATTCTGATGCTGAGGATTCTATTCCCTCAGCTTCTCCTCCTGAAGACTACTCCTTTGGGGAAACTTTACACACTATGAGGGAACATTTTCACTGGGAAGGTCAGGACTACTCTGACTCAAAGAAAAGGCTCAGAGAGTTTCTTTTACTCCCCCAGCACAGACCACTTGCCATCCCCTCAGTTTTAGACATTGTGGATGATGTTTGCTTAGACTCTAGTTTGAAACTACATTCTCTGCCTCCTGCTCCAGCCAAACCAGACAGATACTATAGAGTGCCTGATTCCCACAAATTCCTTTATAAAAGCCATGTTGCTGATCCTGAGACTATCTCCCAGGGTCCCAAAGGGGCTAAGGCTTCTATGGCAAAAAATCCTGTACCCTCTGAAAGGGACTCCAGAGCACTAGACAGGTGGGGAAAAAAGGTTTACACCTCAGCCACTCTAGCTATGAGAGCACTAAATTGCCAATTTCACATGCTAAAATATCAGCAATTTCTAATGTCTCAGCTAAAACAAAAAATGAGCACACTCCCTCAACAGTCTGAATTGAAAGAAATGCAGGATCTGTTGCATGCAACTGAACAGGTGGGCAAACATACTTTACAATGTGGTTTTGATTCTTTGGAGGCTTCCTGCAGAGCAGCTGTCACTGGGTCTGTTATACGTAGACATGCTTGGTTGAAGGAACAGACTCTGCCTGATCATGTTAAAGCAAAGCTACTAGTGCTCACAGTAGGATGTTCTATTTGGAGTTGAGGCAGAAGAAGTCTTAAAGAAAATGGGGGATAAGGCAAAATCTATGCAGACAGTCAAAGATTTTCTACAGGAACAGCCCCCCCGCTTCAGCAGAAATTGGCCAACAAAAAATTGGTCCTTTCCAGCTACTGACAGACCACAGAGGGGTAAATACAGACGTCCAAGAGGCAGAGGACAACCACAAGCCCAATACAGACCTTGACAATGGGGCACTGCAACTCAGAAGGGAGGAGAAGACAGGTTCCAAACTACCAGAAGGCAAACTCAATGACTTGCACCTCATCTGGCCAAGCAACACTCTCTTGGCAGCTCCCTTGGGAGGAAAACTCGCACTTTTTTCAGACAACTGGCACATTGTCACAAAGGAAAAATGGGTCCTAGACATAATTTCACGAGGATACAGATTCCATTTCCACACCTTGCCAATGAAAAGAGGAATGCCAAACCTGCCACAAAATCAATGGGCAGAGGCACAAAAACAAATTAAAGCTCTCATGGACATGAGAGCCATTCAACTGGTACCTACATGAGAGCAAGGCCAAGGATTTTACTCAATACTCTTTCTAGTCCCCAGAAAGGACAATGCCTGGACCTTTCAATTCTAAACACCTTCTTACAAGTACCCAAATTCAAGATGCTAACACTACAGCAGCTTCTTCCCATGTTGGGCAAGAAAGCATGGCTAGTAACGTTGGACCTCAAGGAGGCATACCTGCATGTCCCTATCAGACAAAGTTGCAGAAGATACCTCCGTTTCATTGCAGGTTCAACCCATTACCAATTCTCTGCACTGCCCTTTAGCTTATCTACTGCTCAGGGTCTTCACAAAATGCCTGGCACCAGTAATTGCATACTGCAGACAAAGAGGAATTCAAATATACCCATACCTGGACGACTGCCTCATCCAAGCAGAAAGCAAGGACATCCTCTTACAACATCTGGCTTTTGTAAAACATCTTCTAAGTTGCCTGGGGTACACAGTAAACCTGCTCCAATCAAACCTAGTACCCTCACAAAATATGACATTCCTGGGTGCCAGCTTGAATACAACGGCCCAGAAGGCTTATCTGATGCCAGACAAACAACTACAACTGACTCAATATTTCAAAACAATGGCAACAAAGACCCTACTCCCTGCAAGAAAAATTCTGCAGGCCTTGGGCTTCATGGCATCTTGCATACTACTAATACCATTTGCAAAGCTGCATATGAGGAAATTACAGTGGTACCTAAAAAGCGTATGGTCTCAACACAGCCACAGCTTGGACACAATGATATCTCTCATTCCTTGCCTACAACAGGAGTTTCTATGGTGGTCACAGGCATGTCACCTCAACAAGGGTCAGCCTTTCACCTTGCCCCCAGCCAGACAAACTATGACAACAGATGCATCGGACTACGCCTGGGGGGCACACATGGCAGGACACTGCGTTCAAGGCGTATGGACTGCAGATCAAAGAAATCTGCACATCAATCAAAAAGAGATGCTAGCTGTACAGAATGCTCTGACAGCCTTCAAGAACCTATTAACATCCAGGACAACTTACAATAAGGACGGACAACACCACAGTAATGTGGTACATAAACAAGGGGGTACACACTCCTACCCTCTATGCAGGCAAGCAAGCAAGCAATGACCTTGTGGAACACAGCACTGGATTACCAAGTTCAGTTACAAGCTCAATTCCTGCCAGGAAAAAAAGAACACATTGGCAGACGACCTCAGCAGAAACATCATGGAACCCCACAAGTGGAAACTGGATCCACAAGTATTTGCAATGATAACTCAAAAATGGGGCCTCCCAGACATAGACCTGTTTGCCAGCCCCCAAAACTATCAGCTAAAAAAATTTTGTACAAGGACACTTCACCATCAAGCTTGAAAAGTGGATGCACTCTCATTCAGTTGGAAAAACCTGACAGTATATGCCTTCCCTCCATTGCCTCTCCTCACAAACGTGCTTCTGAAAGTCAGAAATGAGAGACCACGACTGATACTCATAGCCCCAGACTGGCCACGCCAGCACTGGTACCCACTGTTAAGGAATATGGCCCAGGGCCCACCTTGGATTTTGCCACAAATTACTCATTTGCTCACACAGCAAAACAATCAGATTCTACACAGCCAGCTCAAAATCTTAAATCTGGCTGCATGGCAAATCAACTAAGCATCCATCCAGCTCCTCTTTCCCAAGCAGTTATGGATGTTATTCTGGAAGCTAGGAGGCCCAGCACCAGGAAGGCCTACTCGGACAAATGGAAAAGATTTTGCACCTGGAACCAAGCTAAAGGCCAAAACACACTTTAGCCTCACATGCCTCAGATTCTACAGTATTTAACTTAGATGTTGCACAAAGGACTTTCCTTTTCTTCCATTAAAATCCATGCATCAGCTATTTCAGCCCACTACAACACGGATCCACCCTTATTTTCACATCCACTTCTAAGGCAGTTCTTCAGAGGGGCAAAAAACATTAGACCCCCCCAGGAGAGCACCTACACCAACATGGGACCTCAATTTTGTTCTGGCTACCTCCCTTTGAACCAGCCTTCTCTGCAGATCTACAGTTTCTATCATGGAAGACTGCCCTGCTGCTAGCAATAACTTCAGCTAGAAGAGTCTCAGAGCTGCAGGCTTTAATGGCAGTGGAACCTTTCCTCATTTTCCATCAAGACAGAGTTTCTCTATGAACTAATCCTTCCTTCATGCCTAAGGTGGTTTCCAGTGTGGCTTTAAATCAAACCATCCACTTACCCACCTTCTTCCCAAATCCACAGAACAAAGGAGAAAGACTCCTGCATTCCTTGGACATTCACAGGCAACTTCATTACTACTTGACCAGCTCTTTGTATCCTATGCTACAGCTTCACAAGGGAAGGCTATATAAAAACAAACCATTTCCAAATGGATAGGACATTGCATTCGTTTTTTCTATATCCATCATGGAAAACCAGTTCCTGCTACCATTAGGCCCCACTCTACCAGGGCAACAGCTACATCAACAGCCTTCCTCAGGGGGGTTCCAACCAAGGAGATTTTGGAAGCTACAACTTGGAGTTCTGTACACACCTTCACCAAACACTATCACTTACCACTTTACTCTAAGACTAGAACTGGCTTCACCACTGCAGTCCTGCAGGGCCTTCTAGCCTCCTCTAACCCTCTGTGACTCCTCCACCCATCCTTAGCTTTGGGATTCTACCCAAGTGTGATGACTGCAGCAGGGTAACACGATGAACATAGTACAGTTTTGTACCTACCATAAATGTAGATGTTCGAGTGTACACCCTGCTTCAGTCCAGGTTGCCCTCCCTCCATCCCCTCTGATCTAACTGGCTAAATCTCTACAAAACCTTCCTGATGTATTTGCTTATAGCTGGAGGGATTTTGTGTTTGCGCTAAAACTTCATAAATTGATACTAATTACTGACCACCTCTTTGGGGGCACCTGACATCTGGGACAAGAAAAACTGAAGAAAATGGCGTTGGATGCATTATATATACCCCTGGTGCACTGACGTTAGGGAAGAAGCGACAGAAACCGATGCCGGACCAAGACTTTGGAATTCCGGCCGACTGCGGGACTGCCTGACGACAGGATAACCCAAGTGTGATGACTGCAGCAGGGTGCACACTCGAACATCTACATTTATGGTAGGTACAAAACTGTACTTTCCTTCTCCCTCTCCACTGCTGGATGTCCTGCCCTGACCGGTAAAGGCAGCAAGGACAGTGATAGATCACCTCTTGTGCAAATAGGCTGTTTTGGTGGACCCAGCAGACCAGAATGGACAAGGATTTTACTCCAAAATCTTCTTGGTGACCAGAAAGACCAAGGACCCCAGGCCCATTCTAGAGGTAAGCAACCTAAGCATCTTTGTGCAGAAAGGTTACCTTCCAAGCAGTTTCAGTTCAGTCTTTCACTGTTTAGCTGAAAGAGAGTAGATGTATTAACCTGTAGGTTGCTCACCTGAACATCATGATTTAGAAGCAATTGTGGGGGTTCCTGTGCTGCAAAATCGGGGCAATTCAGTTCCAGTTTCAGATGTTTCTGATTGGTGTTGCTGTATTCCAAAGGGGTTCACCAAAGGTTATGTATGTAGTGGCAGTGCATTTCCTATTACAGAGAATAAGGATTTATCCCTGTCTGGATGACTGGCTGTTGGCTGTAACTTCTTGCAGCTAGCTGTGAGAAAGACACCTATTTCTCTTTTACAGTCCTGGTCATTTCTGTCAATATAAGCAAGTGTCATTTACAACCATTTAGTGCCTGGTGTTTATAGCCTGCAGTTTAGACATACTGGCCTGCAAGGCCAAGCTCCCAACAGGCTAGAAGCAGGCTTTAATAGCCATGATAGATGATCTTTTGACTTTGCCCACTGTAACAACTCTTTAGTACCTGAAGGTATTGTCCCTCATGTTCTATTGGTCCCATTAGACTGTTATCACATCAGAGCTCTTCAGTGGACACTTTGAGTACAGTTGTCACAGGTATTAGACTCTGTGAGCATATGAGGTATGGCTATATCAAATGTGATGACATCATCTGTCATGGTCGATGGATGCCGGCAGTCTTTTTGGCAGTTATTTCCATCATCCCCCGTCCAAATAATTGTCTCTACAGATAAGTCTACCTCAGGATCAGAGAAGGTTGGAGTGGACAGATGGTCCAGGGAGTGTTGTCATCTCAGGGACTCTTGTCTTCACATAAGTGTAGTGGATATGAAGGCAATCCTACTTTCCCTTTAGAAATGTTTGGGATTCTATGCAGCCAGGAGTTGGTCTCTCTTGTGGTATCTCAATAAGCAAGCTTGAACCAAACCTCTACCCTTTACTGGTGGCTTGAACCAAACCTCTACCCTTTACTGGTGGCTTTGAGAGGTTGGGAACAAGCTATGGCTACTGGTAGTCCACACTAGTCAGTAGGTGGATAGGTTGAGCAAGGGGGCTTCTCCTGCCATGAGTGGTTCTGCAGTTCCTTAATGGTGAGGAGGATTTTTTCCACTTGGGAAAAACTTTGTTGTAACTTGGTCATGTGTAATGATGACAACAAATGCAGGGATTTTTTTCTCCCTCATGTTGTCTCCAGGAGATCAAGTAATGAAGTGCTCCATCCATGGCAATGTGGGCTCCTCTGTGCTTTTCACTTGTTTCCTCTGATGGGAAAGTTGAGCTGTAGGTCAAGGCTGTTAAAGACCAAAATCTTTTTCATAGTCTATTATTAGCATCATTAACTCTAGTTCCTCTTCTTCTGTCTCATCTACTGGAGAGTCTGTTGCTTCTGAGACCAGCAAAAATCTTGTTGTGTTATCCATTGGTTTGGTCTCACCAGGATCTGTGTCAGTTGTGGATTATTTGTTTCTCCACATCCAGTAGTTTGTGGCTCTTCTTTTTCAAATAGTCATTTATGTTATTTCTTCACTTTATGAGCTCAGTTCAAGCAAAATATACAGAGTCAAGCAAACTAAAGGGTTGGATCCCTTTTCTGCCCAATTCCTGGCTGTGTTGGACTAGTAAGCTGTCATTTCTCGCTCCGGTTTAAGTTTTTTTGTCAAAATCTACTTGGCCAGCATTTCAAATTTCTGTCAAGACCAGGATGGTTCCTTCTTGGCTCCATTGACTATTTCTTAGGCTTTCCTCCAAGATACCTTCCCCGTAGGGCCCCTGTGCCATGTGCCATGTGCCATGAACCATTTCCTCCTCGAGGACTTAGTTTTGTGTTAGGAAGACTTGCTGGGACTGTGTTTGAACTAGCCACTTTAGTGGAGCTTAACTTTATCTCTTTGAAGACTCTATTTCTGGTGTTACCTCTTCTAGAAGAATATCTGAGTGTTATGCCCTTTCTCGTCTTCAGTAAAGAAGGATGTTCTTTGTGTTTCACTGTTGCAGTGATCACCTGGAGGTTATCCCTGCTGTGGCAGCCCTCAGTCGGCCCGAATACCAGAGTCAATATTTTTGTGCACTGGCTGCTGTTGCCTGTAGTCTGATGTCAGGTTGTCAGTGCTGTAAAGCAAGGCAGCCGATGTCATTACATCAGTCTTTCTTGCTGTGGAGCCCATAGCAGAAGCAGTTCACACGAGTGCCGGTCGGTGGCTACCAGAAGTTGAATTTCAGCAGAAAATGTCTAAAGCTAAGTAGCCCATTGGGGACCCTTTTTTCTTGCTCTAACTGATGTCCGAAAAAGTTAACAATTGTCTCGCCTGTGGAAAGCAGATCCCACACCGAGACTATGAATCACTTGTTTAGGCCCAGACCACGGCATCCCTTGCCAGTTATGTGCCCTCTTTAATGCGAGAACCATTTTGTACACAATTATTTTCGTGTTCCATCTTCGAATTTTGATATGGCGTTGGTCAGCCAACAATCTGTTGACATTCCGAACAGAAGTAGAGATAAAGACAGAGACGGACCACACAAGGCTAAGCCTTCCAACGACACTACCGCTAAGCAAGTAGTCAGTTCTCCGGAATTCAGTGAGGTGCTTTCGCAGCCCCTGATGCCCGACTCGCTTTCTATGCAGGCCTCTGCCGAGACCCTTTTGAAGTCCAGTATGCCGCAGAAATCCACTTTGTCTTCCAAGCCTTTGGCTGGCTCTGCCTCAGTTGGGTCCGGAGCCACGCCGCAGGCACTGGCTTCCGAGGAGGCCTTTCGCACTATCGATTCTTGACCAAAATTGACGTCTTCGCATCCGACTACCGCTTCTCAGAGACCGACGGATTCTCTCAGGCCTAGAAGCCAGGCTACTCCTAGGAAATCTGCTTCTAGCTGCCATCTTACTACTGCTCAAATGCTTAAAATGGCGGAGGATCTCATCTCCCTTATCCGAGGTACTCAGGCCCCCACTCCAAATAGGAAAAAACATCCTTCTCCAGAAATTAGGACAGACCAAGAGTTTGGGGAATCTGATTATTTTGCTTTTGAAGAGGAACAACATCCGTTAACTGTTTGAGGATTCAGATGCAGAGGAATTCATCCTTTCTGCCTCCCCTCCAGAAGACCTCTCCTTCAGGGAAAACCCTTCACTCCCTCAGGGAACATTTTCAATGGGAATCTCAAGACTTCCCACAGTCAAATAAATGACTTAGGGAGTTTCTGGACCTGCCTCAGCACAGACCCCTGGCCATCCCACCTGTTTTCGAAGTGGTGGATGACGTTTTCCATGAATCCAGCTCAGCCCCTGATGCCATGCCCTCCTATTCCTTGTTCCCAGAAAAGAAGGCACTTGGGGCCCCATCCTGGATCTAGCCAAAGTGAACACCTCCTTGGTGGTCCCCAAATTCAAAATGCTAACCTTGCAGCATCTCCTGCCTATGCTCGCACAAAATGCCTGGCTTGTGACACTAGACCTAAAAGATGCCTACCTCCACATCCCCATCAGGGAATCGTGCAGAAAATTCCTGCACTTCAGAGCCAGGCTATCAACACTTACAGTTCTCTGCACTACCCTTTGGCTTATCTACTGCTTCCAGAGTATTCACTGAATGCTTGGCCCAGCTATAGGATTCTGCAGACAGAGAAATATACAGCTTTACCCTTACCTAGATGACTGCCTCATTCAGGCAGAGTGCAAAGAAACGTTGCTCCAGGACCTTCTCTTTGCCAAATCATTCCTAACTTCCCTAGGGTTCACCATCAACGAGAAAAATCAAAGCAAAACCCCACCAGAAAAATTGTTTTCCTGGGAGCTGTGCTAGGCACAGCAACCCAAATGGCCTTCCTATCCCCAGAAACGCAGAGCTTCCTGCCTCTCTACTTCACCCAGTTGGCCTCCAGACGTCACCTCACTGCAAGGCAGTTCCTGCAAGCCCTGGGATACATGGCATCTTGCATCCTTCTCTTCCCTGTTGCCAGGCTTCACATGAGAAAACGTCAGTGGTACTTACTGAACCTTTGGTGTCAGCACAGACGCCTTGGACATTGCTTGGGGCGCTCACCTAGCAGGCAGGTGTACCCAAGGGCTTTGGAATGCCCAGCAACTTCACTTACACATCAACAAGAAAGAAATGATGGTAGTGCAAAAGACTCTTACTTTCTTCCAACCCCATCTCAGGTCGGGAGTCCCTCCTTATAAAACAGACAACACCACAGTAATGTGGCACATCAACAAGCAGGGGGGCACCCCCTGTGCAGGTTAGCCATGAGTCTCTGGCTTACAGCTACCTCTATGAGGCTACACCGAATTGCCCAATACTTACTAGGGATCAACAGCACACTGGTGGACCACCTAAGCAGAAACTTACTGGACCCCATGAATGGCAGCTCCACAGAGAAATCTTTCTACAAATCACCCAGGAGTGGTGGACCCCAGAAATGGACCTCTTTGCCTCACATCTCAAACACCAGCTGCATAAGTTTATACCAGGGAGTATCACCTCCTAGCATGGAAGGTAGGTGCCTTGACCTTCTGCTGGAGTTCCCTCTTTGTGTATGCATACCCTCCTCTGCCCCTTATTACCATAATTTTAATCAAAATAAGAGAGGAGAGAACAAAGGCCATCCTTGTTGCTCTAGATTGGCCCAGACAACATTGACACCCCTTACTACGCAGTCTGACCTTACAGCCCCCAAAGCTGCTGCCCTGATGTCAGACCTCTTGACCCAGGAGAGGGGGAAGGTACTGCACCCAGACCTACAGACTCTCAAACTTTCAGCATGGCTTATACACTAAAACTAACAAGGAGTCCCTGTTAAGCTAACAGGTCCTGGACATCATCACAGAGGACAGAAGGCCCAGCACAAAAAAATCATATGCAGGAAAATGGAAAAGATTCTGCTCCTGGAAACAATCAAAAGGGGGAAGTACCTCCCAACCTTCCATCTCTCTCATCCTGGATTACCTAGCAGAGCTGCTCAATAGTGGCCTCTTTCTCCTCCATTAAAATCCATGCCTCGGCCATCTCTGCCCGTTATGATTCAGACACACTCATCTTCTGTCATCCTTTGATTAAGCAATTCCTCAGAGGGTCTTCTAATATCAGGCCTCCCAGAAGGCCTCCAACACCACCCTGGGGACCTCAATTATATGTTAGAAAAACTAACCTTATCTCCTTTCAAACCTGCCACTTCAACAGAATTGAAATACCTTTCTTGGAAGACTGCCTTCCTACTAGCTATTACCTCGGCCAGAAGGGTTTTGGAACTTCAAGCTCTCATGGCTGTCGAGCCCTTCATAATCTTCTATGCAGACATAGTTTCCCTGAGGACTAACCCCTCCTTTATGCCCAAGGTGGTATCTGATGTGACTCTTAACCAGGCCATACACCTTCCCACCTTCTTTCCCAACCCTCAAAACAAGGGGGAAAGAAATTTACACTCCCTAGATGTGCACAGACAACTCAGGTGCTGTGTGGACCATACTAAGCCATTAAGAAAAACAGACCAGCTTCTTGTAAGCTTTGCCCCAGGGGAAGAGGGGAAGCCCATCTCCAAACAAACCATTTCCAAATGGATTTCACACTGTATCCATTTACGCTACAGACTACATGGGAAACCCATCCCTCCGCCTATCCATACCCACTCCACTAGGGCAACCTCCACTTCCACTGCCTTCCTCAGAGGAGTACCTACCAGGGACATCTTGGAAGTGGCCACCTGGACCTCTGTCCATACCTTTACAAAGCATTACCACCTACCTCTCTTTTCTAAGTCTAGGGCAGGGTTTGCCTGTGCAATTTTGCAAGGCCTCTTGTCCCATACCTAGGACTCGACCTATCCTTCCACCCTTTTCCTCAGCTGTGGGAATCCTCCCACAGGTGATGACTGCAACAGTGAAACACAAAGAACATAGTACAGTTGTGTACACTTTCCATAAATGTAGATATTCGAGTGTATTCACCATTGCAGTCTTGGTTTCCCCTCCCTCCATCCCCCATTTAACATCTTCCCCTAGGGGGGAACAAGCTTCCCAAGGTGGCTTTTAGTCACCAGGACCACTTCTCTTTTTCCTTGTGCCTCTGACAGGCTAGTGCAAGAAAAACTGATGTAATGACATCAGCTGCCTTGCTTTATAGCATTAACGACCTGATGTCAGACTACAGGTGACTGCAGCCGGCGCACAGAAACATTGACTCTGGTAGTCGGGCCGACTGTGGGCTACCATGGTGAATACATTCGAACATCTACATTTATAGTAAGTGTGCACAACTGTACTTTTCTATTTATACCAAGACTTCATTGATGCCAGAGGTGGCTTCTTAGTTTTGCCTTGGTTAGGCTATTCATTTGCTTGATCTTTTTCCACAGTGCCAGTTGTTGGGAGTATCTTTTATATGTCCTTGATGTGTGTTGGCATTTATTTAGGTAGGAGTAATTGTGTCATAAAGCACTCAGAGATTTTTGATCTCGTATGGTCTATTTTTGTCTTTTTTGATATTTGGATTGTTGGATCTGGTTAAATCTGACTTTGGCACCTTCTTCCAGAGCTTTATATTGGAGACTGTGACTTCTCCCTTACCCACAATTCCCCTCATTCTGTCTGAATTACCGCTGATCTAGTTTGCCAGATGTGCTTCCAAGAGCTCGCTTGTTGGTCACAATAAGTGAAGATTTGTCATCCTTAAATTTCTCCTCGACTCCTTCCTTTAAATTGCTTAGTGTATTTTATAATATAGTTTTGTATTAGGTTTGGTTGTTAGGCAGTTTTACAGTCTCCATCCTTAAGACTATTAGCATGATATTTCTATATCTTTCTGGTACTACTATATATTTTAGAAATAGTATTAATACTTGTGTGAGAAAGTAGGCTTTTTGAAGGGTAGCTGTTTCTTAGATTTTTACTCTCTACTTTTTCTGATTGTTGTTTTATATATTTATGTATACACACAGACACACATGCATACACACATTATTTATATATATATATATATATATATATATATATATGTGTGTATATATATATATATATATATATATATATATATATGTGTGTGTGTGCGTGTTTATATATATCTGTGTATATAAACACACACACACACAAAATATATATATGTGTGTGTGTGTGTGTGTGTGTGTGTGTGTGCGTGTTTATATATATCTGTGTATATAAACACACACACACACACAAAATATATATATGTGTGTGTGTGTGTGTGTGTGTGTGTGCGTGTTTATATATATCTGTGTATACACACACACACAAAATGTGTGTGTTTGTTTGTTTGTGTGTGTGTATGTATACACATACAGAGGATATAAAAAGTTTACATACCCTTGTTAAAATGCCAGGTTTTTGTGATATAAAAAAATGAGACCACAATAAATCATTTCAAAACTTGTCCCACCTTTAATGTGACCTATAACCTGTACAGTTCAATTGAAAAACAAATAAATCTGTTAGGGGTAGAAATATAAAATAAAAAAAAATGTACAGTACACTGGTTGCGTAGGTATGCACACCCTTAAATAATACTTTGTTGTGTGTGCACACCTTTAAACTAGTATTTTGTTGAAGCACCTTTTGATTTAATTACAACATTCAGTCTTCTTGGGTACACACTTGCCATCAATTAGAGAGTCTGATTAACCCCAAATAAAGTTCAGCTGTCCTAGTAGGATTTTCCTGACATTTATTCAGTTGCCTGCTACAGCAAAAGCCATCTCATTGTTGAAAGGTATCAGTCAGGAGAAGGGTACAAAAAAATCCACAGCATTGGATGTACCATGCAACACAGTGAAGACAGTCATTAAAAAGTGGAGAAAATATAGGACAACAGTGATGTTGCAAAGAACTGTATGTCCCTCCAAAGTTGATGAAAAGACAAGATGAAAACTGGTCAGGGAGGCTGCCAAGAGACCTACAGCACCACTGAAGGAGCTGCAGGAATTTCTGGCAAGTACTGGTTGTGTACTACATGTGAGAACAATCTCCCGTATTCTCCATATGTCTGGACTATGGGGTAGGGTTGCAAAATGGAAGCCTTTTCTTACACACAAAAACGCCCAGGCCGGGCTAAAATATGCAAAACTATACATCAAATCTCCCAAAAGCATGTGGGAAAATGTGTTATGGTCTGATGAGACCAAGGCTGAACTTTTTGGCCACAATTCCAAAAGGTATGTTTGGCGCAAAAACAACACTTTGCATCATCAAAAGAACACCATCCCCACGGTGAAGCATGGTGGTGGCAGTATCATGCTTTGAGGTTGCTTTTCTTCAGCTGGAACTGGGGCTTTAGTCAAGGTGGAGGCACACCTCTCAAGTGTACCTCATTACGAGGAATGTACCTCATTTGGGGTCTTAAAAAGTTCATGTTCCTCAAAGTTCCTCAATATTCCACATTGAAAGACTGTCACACATTCAGTGTTAGGAATTTTTTAAGTGAAATCTGTGGTAAAGAGAAATGAATCATTAATTCATTAAAAAATCTTCTTTATAAGTAAAAACAGCATATTTTAACCATCCTATGGCCTTATTAGTTAAAGTTGTTAGTAAGCCATTCGTATGTGTTCCACATTTTGCTCATTTGTTCCACATTGAGGGCTAGTGTTACTCATTTTGGAGATGGAAGGTTGAGAGCTGTGGGTGGAGGGAATTATGCACAGTTCCAAATACCAGTCAACCCAAAACCTTCAGGCATCTACTAGAAAGCTGAAGATAAAGAGGAATTTCACCTTTCAACATGACAATGACCCCAAACATTCATCCAGATCAACAAATAATGGCTTCACCAGAAGAAAATTAAAGTTTTGGAATAGCCCAGCCAGAGTCCAGACCTAAATCCAGTAGAAAATCTGTGGGGTGATCTGAAGAGTGCTGTGCACAAGAGATGCCCTCGCATCTGTTAGATTTGGAGCACTTTTGCAAGTCAAGATGTGCCATGCTGATAGACTCCTACCCAAGAAGACTGAATGCTGTAATATTTAAGGGTGTGTACACAGAACAAAGTGTTTAAGGGTGTGCACACTTGTGCAACCAGCATATTGTACATTTATTTTTTTATATTTTTTTCTCCTAACAGATTTGTTTGTTTTCCAATTGAATTGTACAGGTTAAAGGTCACATTAAATGTGAGAAAAGTTTTGAAATGATTTATTGTGGTCTCATTTTTTTATATCACAAAAACCTGGCATTTTGACAGGGGTGTGCAAACTTTGTATATTCATTGTAAATGTATATAAATATACATGTACATGTGAATATAGTTATAAGAATTTATTATAGTGTGTATAGATTTTCTTTTCTGATGTCAGGCAAACCATCAGGCTGTAAAAAGTGTTCAGCCTGTGGACACAAGATCCTCTCCTCAAGATCCTAATTCCTTGTGTGCTTATTGCTTGAGCCTCACTTCTTCAGGCAGATTGTGAAGTTTGTGCTGTTTTTGGGACTGAGTCATCTGTAGGAGATTAAAAACTAATAATCAAGTGTTTGCTTCCCTCCTAGACAAGTTCTTCCACTATGTCTGCTGAAGCAAAACCTCCATCTATTTCGCCAAGTAGAGGAAGGAAGAAGATGAGGACAGGCCTAAAGAAAAACACCAAAAAAAGTCTTTAGAAAAAAGGGCTGAGATAAAAGATCAGAACAGAATAGAAGAATCAAGAAAATGGTCTCCGGAGCCATCCAGTGTGTCCAGTACCAAAAACTTCAAAGCAGTTGATTCCACCTGCCAGTCGTCTGAACTCCATTCCATTGAGTTACCTTTTCTCTGGAACTGGTGAGCCCTCTGCTGCATTCAGTTGATCCTGCAGCATAAACTACATTCAAGACCCACATTGACAGCTTCGTAGTTGAGGTTGGGATGATCCACCAGAATTCTGTCAGAAATGGAAGTCGACCAAACAATGAGAAAATTCAGGTTGGCTGGGACATTCAGAGCCCATGGGCTTCGAAAGAGCTTGACACTTGAGCTTGCAGTCTGATTCCGATTTGTATCTACTGCAATCCTGAGATGTTCTGAGAAAACAGACGTGCAAATGAATGCAAATAAGAGTCCTGTCCTGAGTGTGTCAGTGAGGACGCAGATTTGGATGAGGGAGATGGGTCCTCCAGATTCCCCCTTGGAATCCTATCAGCAACAAAGTATAGAAAGCAGTGGTCTAAAGAAACTCCAGTAGATGCAATGGTGGTAGCAGCAGCAGCCACAAAGAAGGAACTGTCTGAGGTTAGTTTTTCTGTGCATCTTCTTAACAGAATTGAGGGTTTTGGACAAACTAGAGAAACAGGCTAGCACTTTAGCGACTTTTGCACTCAGGGTGTTGAATAACCTTACTCATTTGACTAGTTTCCAAGGAGACTTTGATCAAGGAGATCTTCTTTCAGGTTAACTTACCATCGGATGTCCAAAAGACAGTAGACACCAAAATGTCTACCCTACAGACTCCTTCTAATGTTGCCATGCACCTGCTATCAAAAGCAGCAGATGGCACAGCAAGAGCAGCTGGAATAGGCATTACCATGTGTCACAATGCCTGGATACAGCTTTGCAACTTGGGGAAAAGCTTCACGGCATCCTTCATTAATGCCCCCTTCGATGGTTTTACAGTATTTGGACCCAAGGTAAAAAGAGATGTTTCCCAAGAGTTAACAAGACAGTAAGACAGTGTCTTGTGTAGAAATCTGATGTCCTTCAAGAATGCAACTGCAGTCAAAACATGTGGGTTGTCCTGCCTCAGGCAGCCCTCGGTCGGCCGGATTCCAAAGTCTGGGTCCGACGTGCGGCTGATGTCATATTTCTCTCCGACGCCAGAGCGGCTGGAGTACATAAGCATCAGCCGACGCCATTTTCTTCAGTCTTTCTGCCGCTGCCAAGCAGAAGCAGTCTGCAAGTGCCGGTCGGTCAGCTCCTGTATTCCCACGATACCAAAGTCATCAAAAAGCTAAGTACCCCATTGGGGACCTTTTTGCCTCAGCCGATGTCAGAAATTACTGAAAAGTTAATAATTGTCTTTTTGTGGTAAACAAATACCTCATAAGGATTTCCACCCTACTGCCTCCCACACAAATTGCCTGGGCCCAGACCACGGCGTTCGGCATGTGTAGCCAGTGCTCGCTTCAACAAGCGCACTCTCAGGCGCCGGGCGGAGTTCGCTGAAGATTTTTTCGGAGATAAATTTGCCTATACCATGCCGTTGGATCTTCCGACATCGCAAACTCCCAAGAAGCGAAAAGACCGGGACCGACATCCTCGGCCCGCGTCTACCACCGACTCCACGCCTAAACCTAGCGCGAGTGTCCGGTTCCCTCTGAGACGGTCTCTCCACCGCTCCGAATCAAGACACCAGATACCGACGACTCCGATTCCAGACATTACTCCGACGCCAGTTATAGACTTTCCTCCGGATACCGAAACCGAGGAAATGCCCGAGACCATTGCTGTAGACAAGGTCACTCCTGCACGGAGCTGTAGGCCTCCTATGGCCATGTCTATTAAGGCCTACACTAGGGCTAAGGCAGCCAGCAAAACAAAACATATTACTTCTAAATCCTTACCTCAGCCGACTCCGAGACGCAAATTATGTCCATGGCTGCTGATTTAATTTCCATGTGATTAGAGGTTCACAGGCCCATCCTGAGAGAGCATCCCAGCCTCCTCCTGATAAAAGGCCTGGGCTGAACCCTCTGACCCCATTCCTTCAGATGAAGACTCTGAGGGCTCTGTCCACTCTGATAGCCAGGAAGAGCTCTTCCAGACCTATGAGGACTCGGATGCAGAAGATTCCATCCCTTCGGCCTCCCCTCCTGAGGATATTTCTTTTGGGGAAGTTCTGCACACCATGAGGGAACATTTCAAGTGGCAGGTCAGGAATATTCTGATTCTAGGAAACGCCTTAGGACTTTCCTTAAGAAGCCTCAGCACAGGCCCTTAGCTATTCCTCCTGTACTTGATGTTCTGGATGATTTGTATTCTGACTCTAGTGCTACCCCGATTCTCTTCCTCCTGCTCCAGCCAAGCCAGACAGGTACATAGGGTCCCAGAAATTCATTCACATTTATTCAGGGCCCATACTGCTGATTTGGAAACTATTTCACAGGGGCCCAAAGGAGTTTCAGCCTCCACCTCAAAAAATCCTTTGCCCTCCAACAGGGAAGCAAGGTCATTAGAGAGATGGGGCAAAAGGTTTACACATCCACTACCTTATCTATGAGAGCTTTAAATTGCCTTTTTCATATGTTACAATATCAGGATTATCTCTTAGAAGGTTTACAAAAAACATTAGCTTCTCCTGATCCTTTAGACAGGAAGACTTTGCAGGAAGCTGTACATAACACTCAGCAAGTAAGTAATCACTTCCTGCAGTGTGGATATGATGCACTGGAAGCTTCATGTAGGGCAGCTATGACAGGGCAGGGACTGTAGACATGCTTGGTTAAAAGATCAACCTCTACCAGATCATGTAAAAGCAAAACTTGGATGCACCTTTGGAAAAGAACAAGCTTTTGGTGCAAATGCTAAGGATGTGTTAAAGACCATCAAGAAAAGCAAAATCAGTTCAGACTGTGAAAGATTTCCTCCAGGTTCAACCCCCAGATTCAGTAGGAATTGGCTTCAAAAACTGGTCCTTTCCTAACCCAGAAAGTTTCAAAGGGGTAAGAACAGACGGGCCGAGGAAGAGGTCAATACAAAGGTTCTTACAGGGGACGCAATGGCAGCCAGGAAACCAAAGAAGTGGCATGCTGTTTCCACCTGCCCAACAACCACAAACTCAATGACTTTCCTCTACTACGCCTACCAGGGAACAACTAGAAGCTCCCTTGGCGTGGAAATTATCTCTGTTTGCAGAAAACTGGCACAGACTGACAAAGGACAAATGGATTTTGGACATTATAATCGAGGGTACAGGTTTCATTTTCATACCTTACCAAGAAAACAAGGCATGCCAAACCTACTACAAAATCAAAGGGCAGAGGCTATCAAGCAAATCACTCTGCTGACTCCTAATGAAAGCAATAGAAAGAGTTCCACAACAAGAATGTAATAAACAGGGGTTTTATTCAAGACTGTTCCTTGTTCCAAGAAAAGAATCTCAATGGAGACCAATACTGGACTTGTCCGCATTAAACACCTTTCTCATAGTACCAAAGTTCAAAATGCTGACTCTACAGCAACTCCTTCCCATACTGGGCAAGGAGTCATGGCTGATTACTCTGGACCTCAAGGAGGCATACCTGCATGTCCCTATCAGACACAGCTGCAGAAGATACCTCAGATTTCTTGCAGTGCCAGAGCATTATCTATTCTCAGCATTGCCATTTGGCTTATCTACTGCGCCCAGAGTATTTATAAAATGCCTGGCTTCAGTAATTGCTCATTGCAGGCTCCAGGGTATACAAATTTACCCCTACCTGGACGACTGCCTCATACAAGCGGACGACAAATTAATGTTGACAAAAAACCTGGATTATGTCATACGATTACTTCAAGCTCTGGGATACACAGTCAACTTCCAAAAGTCAAGACTGCAGCCATCCCAACAAATAATCTTCTTAGGAGCCAAACTAGACAAAGCCTCTCAGATGGCTTACCTGACAGAAGACAAGCAAGAGAAGTTAACTCATTACTTCAAAGGTTTAGCAAAACTCACCCAGATGACTGCAAGGAGATTCCTACAGGCCCTGGGTTACATGGCATCCTGCATTCTACTGGTTCCATTAGCAAACCTACACATGAGAAAGCTTCAGTGGTACCTAAAAAGCACTTGGTCTCCCCCAAAAACAAAAAAAACCCCCCCCAACCCAAAAAAATATATATATATATTGTGTGTGTATGTATATATATATATATATATATATATATATATATGTGTGTGTGTGTGTGTATCTGTGTATACACACACAAAAATATATATATATATGTGTGTGTGTGTGTGTGTGTGTTTATATATATCTGTGTATACACACACACACAAAATGTGTGTGTGTGTTTGTTTGTTTGTTTGTGTGTGTGTGTGTATATATACACATACAGAGGATATAAAAAGTTTACACACCCTTGTTAAAATGCCAGGTTTTTGTGATATACAAAAATGAGACCACAATAAATCATTTCAAAACTTTTCCCACCTTTAATGTGACCTATAACCTGTACAGTTCAATTGAAAAACAAATAAATCTGTTAGGGGAAGAAATATAAAATAAAAAAAATGTACAATACACTGGTTGCGTAAGTATGCACACCCTTAAATAATACTTTGTTGTGTGTGCACACCTTTAAACTAATATTTTGTTGAAGCACCTTTTGATTTAATTACAGCATTCAGTCTTCTTGGGTACACGCTTGCCATCAATTAGAGATTCTGATTAACCCCAAATAAAGATGTTCATCATGTTTCACTGTTGCAGTCATGACTGTAGGGCTCTCCCCTGCCGGCAGGCAGCCCTCGGTCGGCAAGAATCCCAAAGTCTGGGTCCGGCGTCGGCTGTTCAACCATGCTCCCTGACGTCAGAGCGCCAGGGGTACAAAGTTGACAGCCGACGCCATCTTCTCTAGTCTTTCTTGCCGTGCGGTGATAGCAGTTCGCAAGTGCCGGTCGGCTGACTCCTTTTCTGATAAACTTCAGTCCGAAGATTTTCTTCTCCACTCAAAGCTAAGTACCCCTTTGGGGAAACTTTTTTCTTGCTCCACTCCGATGTCAGAAAAAGTTAATTGTATTTCATGTGGGAAGCAAATACCTCATAAGGATTTTCATTCTTACTGTATTCCTTGCTTAGGCCCTGACCACGACGTAGCTAGTTGTCGGTTTTGTCTAGATTCAATCAACGTACAATTAAGCGAAGGTACGATTTTGCTTTTCATTACTTCGGTAGGTGCTTTAACTACAAAATGTCGTCGGATACGGTTCCGGCTACCGGAGTTCTAAGCGTCGCAAGGATAAAGACAGGCCTCCGAGGTCCAAATCTGATGATAGCGCACAAGTGGAGCCAGCTTCAGGTTCGGCCGTCGTCAGTGAGGCGCTTTTGTAGCCCCTGTCGTCGGCCATTTCAGAACCGATGGCCGAAACGGACTCTCATGAGGAGCCAACCAGGCCTTTAAATATTTCTATTGCAGGACCTTCGGACAATGCTCCTTCAGATGGGTCTAGAGCCGCTGTACAGGTACCAGCTTCCGAAGGGCTTTTCAGGCCTACTCAGCTTCTAATAAAGGCAAAGGCAAAGACTCCTTCTAAATCAAAGACTGCAACACAGGCCTCTTCTGAACTGGCTCCCAAGTCACAGAAACAGTTACTCAAGATGGCGGAGGATTTACTTACTATGATTAGGGGTTCACATCCCCCTCCAGATAAAAGGCCAAGGCAGGATGTTTATTATGATTCCTCTGATCAGGCTTCTGTTTCCTCAGTTTCTTCTTCTGACCAGGAATATTCTTTCCCTCCTTATGAGGATTCTGATGCTGAGGAAGCCATTCCTTCAGCTTCTCCCCCTGAGGATTTCTCTTTTGGGGAAACTTTGCATGAAATGAGGGAACAAAGACTGAGGGATTTTCTTCTTCTTCCCCAACATAGACCCCCTGGCTATTCCTCCTGTTTTGGATATTGTGGATGATGCCTTTTCGGAGGCTAATTTAACCCCTGACTCTTTTCCTTCTGCTCCTGTTAAGCCTGATAGATATTACAGGGTTCCTGATTCCCACCAGTTTTTATACAAGAACCCTTCTGCTGATCATGAAACCATTTCTCAGGGTCCTAAGGGAGTTAAGGCCGCTTCTGCCAAAAATCCCATTCCTACTGAAAAGGATTCTCGATCCTTAGAAAGATGGGGCAAAAAAGTGTACACTTCTGCTACTTTGTCCATTAGGGCTTTAAACTGTCAGTTTCATATGCTGAAATACCAGCAATTTCTCTTGTCTGTTTTAAAACAAAAGCTTACTTCCATTTCTGCCTGTGCAGATGATAAGGAATTACATGACTGCATGCCACTGAACAAGTTGGGGAAGCATGGTTTACACTGTGGATTTGATGCCTTGGAGGCTTCTTGTAGGGCTGCGGCCTCCGGCACAGTCATTAGAAGGCATGCATGGCTAAAGGAACAAAATTTGCCTGAACAAGTAAAGGCTAAATTATTGGATGCTCCTGTTCAGCATAATGTTTTGTTTGGATCAAAAGCTGAAGAGGTGATTAAAAAGATGGAGGATAAGGCGAAATCCATGCAAACAGTTAAAGATTTCTTACAAGTACAGCCACCTAGATTTAGCAGGAATTGGCCTTCAAAAAGTTGGTCCTTTCCCACTTCAGACAGGTCTCAGAGGGGTAGATATAGACGCTCCAGAGGAAGGCCTCAAACACAAGCTTCTTATAGACCAAGACAGTGGACTGCTTCCACCCCTAGGGGATGAGAGGACAGGTCACAAACTCAAAGGAAACAAACTCAATGACTCTGTCTGTTGGGCTACAGGAACTTCTTGCCTGAAAGCCCCTCTCGGAGGAAAACTCTCTCTTTTTTTATCAAAATTGGACTCAAATAACCTAAGACAAGTGGGTTTTGGATGTGGTTTTAAGAGGTTACAAATTCCATTTTCATACCTTGCCAAGGCCAAGCGGATGGCCAGACCTTCCAAAACATCAATGGACGGAGGCCTTAAACCAGGTGGAAGCTCTTTTGGCTAGGAATGCCATAGAACTGGTTCCACTTTCAGAGATGGGAAAAGGTTTTTACTCAAGGCTCTTTCTAGTCCCAAGGAAGCAAAACTCATGGAGACCCATTTTGGATCTGTCGGTCTTGAACACCTTTCTAGAGATTCCAAAATTCAAGATGCTTACTCTACAGCAGCTACTTCCACTGCTGTCCAAAGATGCATGGATGGTAACTTTGGATTTAAAGGAGGCATATTTACACATTCCCATCAGGCAGGATCGCAGAAAATACCTCAGGTTCAAGGCCGGATCGAGGCACTTTCAATTCTCTGCGCTGCCCTTTGGATTGTCTACTGCACCCAGGGTCTTCACCAAATGCCTGGCTCCAGTAGTAGCTTACTGCAGACTCAAGGGAATTCAAATTTACCCTTATCTGGATGATTGTCTAATTCAGGCAGACAGCAAGGATGTCTTACTCCAGCATCTAGAATTTGTACAGAACCTCCTCAAGTTCCTGGGATTCTCTGTAAACATAAAAAAGTCAAATTTGACACCATCACAACAGATAACTTTTCTGGGTGCTCTTCTAAACACCACAACCCAGATGGCATTTCTGACATCTGAAAAACAATTACAGCTGACTTCAACTTTCAGAACCTTGGCAACTTTAACTCAACTATCTGCACGGAAATTCCTGCAGGCTTTGGGTTACATGGCCTCCTGCATCCTTCTTGTACCATATGCAAGACTACACATGAGGAAAATACAGTGGTACCTAAAAAGTGTATGGTCTCAGCATTGCCACAGTTTAGACATACTGATCTCCGTCCTTCCTTGCCTTCAAAAGGAATTTCTTTGGTGGTCCAGGGCATGTGCTCTAAACAAAGGGAAACCCTTCCGTCTGCCTCCTGCCACTCAGATTCTAACCACGGAAGCCTCGAATTATGCTTGGGGAGCCCATTTTCAGGGCAACTGTCTACAGGGCCTTTGGACAAAGGATCAGAAGCACCTGCATATCAATTTAAAGGAAATGTTAGCTGTTCAGAAAGCTCTATTGGCCTTCAGGAATCTTTTACAACCAGGACAACTACTAATACGGACAGACAACACCACAGTTATGTGGTACATAAACAAGCAAGGGGGATCTCATTCCTACCCCCTTTGCAGACTAGCCATGGATCTATGGAACACAGCTCTAGCTTGCAATCTGGATCTTCAAGCTCAGTTTCTACCAGGAAACAAAACTTCCTGGCAGACAGTCTGAGCAGAAACCTTTCAGATCCACACGAGTGGATGCTGGACACCAAAATATTCAGGATGATAACAGCAGTCTGGGGATGTCCTCACATAGACCTCTTTGCATCCCATCTCAATCATCAACTACAGAATTTTTGCACCAGGTCTTTCCACAGAGAAGCTTGGAAAGTGGATGCCCTGTCATTCAGTTGGAGGAACCTCTCGGGATATGCCTTTCCGCCTCTTCCTCTTCTTCCACGGGTCTTATTGAAGATAAAACAGGACAAGCCCAAGATGATAATCTTGCTGGCTCCAAATTGGCCTCGGCAGTTTTGGTATCCAACTCTTAAAAACCTATGTCTGGAGCCCCCTTGGGTTTTACCTCAGTCTCCGAACCTTCTGTCCCAACATCAGGGTCAGGTTCTACACTCTCATGTCAGAACCCTCAGCCTGGCGGCCTGGTTAATCCAGGGCCTTTGATTTCTTCTTTCCTACCCAAGCAGGTTATGGATGTCATTTTAGAAGCCAGACGTCCTAGCACTAGATAATCTTATGCAGGAAAATGGAAAAGATTTTGTTCCTGGATGCAGGCTCAGGATTCTGATCCTCTTCTTCCTAACATTACCTTAATTTTACTTTACTTGACAGATCTCTTACATGAGGCTCTCTCTTTCTCTTCCATTAAGATACATGCCTCTGCTATTTTGCTCATTATAATACAGACCCTCCCATCTTTTCCCACCAGCTCATGAGACAGTTTCTCAGAGGAGCTAAGAACTTAAGACCTCCTAGATCTCCTCCCATTCCTGCTTGGGATCTCAACTATGTTTTAGAAAAACTAACCTTGCCTCCTTTTGAGCCTGCTGCCTCTTCTGACATCAAGTTTTTATCTTGGAAGACAGCTATCTTGTTAGCCCTAACCTCTGCCAGGAGAGTTTCAGAGTTACAAGCTCTTATGGCTGTGGAACCTTATATTATTTTTCATCAAGACAGGGTATCTTTGAGGACTAATCCTACCTTCATGCCTAAGGTGGTTTCCAAAGTGGCTTTAAATCAAACTATCCACTTGCCAACCTTTTTCCCCACTCCTCAAAATAAAGGGGAAAGGATCTTAC
The DNA here is from genome assembly GCF_019279795.1 of Protopterus annectens. Classification (NCBI taxonomy): domain Eukaryota; kingdom Metazoa; phylum Chordata; order Ceratodontiformes; family Protopteridae; genus Protopterus; species Protopterus annectens. Next base: position 1,560,838,306 of record NC_056737.1, read on the forward strand.
ATTCCCTGGATGTACACAGACAACTACGTTTTACCTGGACAGAACCAAGGACATCAGAAAATCAGAACAATTGTTTGTTTCTTATGCTTCAAGTTCCCAAGGTAAAGCCATTTCAAAACAGACCATTTCTAAATGGATTGCTCATGGAATCAGATTTTGTTATTCACACCATGGAAAGCAAATCCCAGGGAGTATACGGACTCATTCCACCAGAGCGGCTGCCACTTCTGCGGCCTTCCTCAGGGGAGTTCCTACCAAAGACGTTTTGGAAGCTGCAACTTGGAGTTCAGTGCATACTTTCTCTAAGCACTACAATACTCTAAGTCTAGGGCAGGCTTTGCCTCTGCAGTCTTGCAGGGCCTTCTAGCCGCCCCTTCTTCTTTATGACCACCTCCCTTTCTTTCAGCTTTGGGATTCTACCCTACAGTCATGACTGCAACAGTGAAACATGATGAACATAGTACAGTTGTGTACACCTACCATAAATGTAGATGTTCGAGTGTCTTCACTGTTGCAGTCTGGGTTTCCCTCCCTCCTGTCCCCTCTTATGTTTTGTGTAGTTCCTTTTTTCACCATTCTTCTGAGGTGTATTTGCAAAGGTTATGGGACCTTTTTCATTTTGGGACTCCTGACATCTGGGGCAAGAAAAACTGGAGAAGATGGCATCGGCTGTCAGCTTTGTACTCCTGGTGCTCTGACGTCAGGGAGCATGGTTGAACAGCCGATGCCGGACCCAGACTTTGGGATTCTGGCCGACCGAGGGCTGCCTGCCGGCAGGGGAGAACCCTACAGTCATGACTGCAACAGTGAAGACACTCGAACATCTACATTTATGGTATGTGTACACAACTGTACTTTCAGCTGTCTTAGTAGGATTTTCCTGGCATTTATTCAGTTGCCTGCTACAGCAAAAGCCATCTCATTGTTGAAAGGTATCATTCAGGAGAAGGGTACAAAAAAATCCAAAGCATTGGATATACCGTGGAACACAGTGAAGACCGTCATTAAAAAGTGGAGAAAATATAGGACAACAGTGATGTTGCAAAGAACTGGATGTCCCTCCAAAGTTGATGAAAAGACAAAGATGAAAACTCTTCAGGGAGGCTGCCAAGAGACCTACAGCACCACTGAAGGAGCTGCAGGAATTTCTGGCAAGTACTGGTTGTGTATTACATGTGAGAACAATCTCCCGTATTCTCCATATGTCTGGACTATGGGGTAGGGTTGCAAAATGGAAGCCTTTTCTTACACACAAAAACACCCAGGCCTGGCTAAAATATGCAAAACAATACATCAAATCTCCCAAAAGCATGTGGGAAAATGTGTTATGGTCTGATGAGACCAAGGTTGAACCTTTTGGCCACAATTCCAAAAGGTATGTTTGGCGCAAAAACAACACTTTGCATCATCAAAAGAACACCATCCCCATGGTGAAGCATGGTGGTGGCAGCATCATGCTTTGAGGTTGCTTTTCTTCAGCTGGAACAGGGGCTTTAATCAAGGTGGAGGCATACCTCTCAAGTGTACCTCATTACGAGGAAAGTACCTCATTTGGGGTCTTAAAAAGTTCATGTTCCTCAAAGTTCCTCAATATTCCACATTGAAAGACTGTCACACATTCAGTGTTAGGACTTTTTTAAGTGAAATTCGTGGTAAAGAGAAATGAATCATATTAATTCTTTAAAAGATTGTCTTTATAAGTAAAACCAGCATATTTTAACCATCCTATGGCCTTATTAGTTAAAGTTGTTGGTAAGCCATTAGTATGGGCTCCACATTTTGCCCATTTGTTCCACATTATGAGGGCTAGTGTTACTCATTTTGGAGATGGAAGGTTGAGAGCTGTGGGTGGAGGGAATTATGCACAGTTCCAAATATCAGTCAACCCAAAACCTTCAGGCATCTACTAGAAACTGAAGATGAAGAGGAATTTCACCTTTCAACATGACAATGACCCCAAGCATTCATCCAGATCAACAAATAATGGCTTCACCAGAAGAAAATTAAAGTTTTGGAATGGCCCAGCCAGAGTCCAGACATAAATCCAGTAGAAAATCTGTGGGGTGACCTGAAGAGTGCTGTGCACAAGAGATGCCCTTGCAATCTGACAGATTTGGAGCACTTTTGCAAGGAAGAATGGGCAAATATTGCCAGGTGAAGATGTGCCATGCTGATAGACTCCTACCCAAGAAGACTGAATGCTGTAATATTTAAGGGTGTGTACACAGAACAAAGTGTTTAAGGGTGTGCACACTTGTGCAACCAGCATATTGTACATTTATTTTTTTATATTTTTTTCTCCTAACAGATTTGTTTGTTTTCCAATTGAATTGTACAGGTTATAGGTCACATTGAATGTGAGAAAAGTTTTGAAATGATTTATTGTGGTCTCAATTTTTTATATCACAAAAACCTGGCATTTTGACAGGGGTGTGTAAACTTTTTATATTCATTGTAAATGTATATAAATATGCATGTACATGTGAATATAGTTATAAGAATTTATTATAGTGTGTATAGATTTTCTTTTCTGATGTCAGGCAAACCATCAGGCTGTAAAAAATGTTCAGCCTGTGGACACAAGATCCTCTCCTCAAGATCCTAATTCCTTGTGTGTTTATTGCTTGAGCCTCACATCTTCAGGCAGATTGTGAAGTTTGTGCTGTTTTTGGGACTGGAGTCATTCAAGGTAGGAGATTAAAAACTAATAATCAAGCGTTTGCTTCCCTCCTAGACAAGTTCTTCCACTATGTCTGCTGAAGCAAAACCTCCATCTACTTCGCCAAGTAGAGGAAGGAAGAAGATGAGGACAGGCCTAAAGAAAAACACCAAAAAAAGTCTTTAGAAAAAAGGGCTGAGATAAAAGATCAGAACAGAATAGAAGAATCAAGAAAATGGTCTCCGGAGCCATCCAGTTTGTCCAGTACCAAAAACTTCAAAGCAGTTGGATCCATCTGCCAGTCGTCTGAACTCCATTCCATTGAGTTACCTTTTCTCTGGAACTGGTGAGCCCTCTGCTGCATTCAGTTGATCCTGCAGCATAAACTACATTCAAGACCCACATTGATAGCTTTGTAGTTGAAGTTGGGATGATCCACCAGAATTCTGTCAGAAATGGAAGTCGACCAAACAATGAGAAAATTCAGGTTGGCTGGGACATTCAGAGCCCATGGGCTTCGAAAGAGCTTGACACTTGAGCTTGCAGTCTGATTCCGATCTGTATCTACTGCAATCCTGAGATGTTCTGAGAAAACAGACATGAAAATGAATGCAAATAAGAGTCCTGTCCTGAGTGTGTCAGTGAGGACCCAAATTTGGATGAGGGAGAAGGGTCCTCCAGATTCCCCCTTGGAATCCTATCAGCTCCAAAGTATAGAAAGCAGTGGTCTAAAGAAACTCCAGTAGATGCCATGGTGGTAGCAGCAGCAGCCACAAAGAAGGAACTGTCTGAGGTTAGTTTTTCTGTGCATCTTCTTAACAGAATTGAGGGTTTTGGACAAACTAGAGAAACAGGCTAGCACTTTAGCGACTTTTGCACTCAGGGTGTTGAATAACCTTACTCATTTGACTAGTTTCCAAGGAGACTTTGATCAAGGAGATCTTCTTTCAGGTTAACTTACCATCGGATGTCCAAAAGACAGTAGATACCAAAATGTCTACCCTACAGTCTCCTTCTAATGTTGCCATGCACCTGCTATCAAAAGCAGCAGATGGCACAGCAAGAGCAGCTGGAATAGGCATTACCATGTGTCACAATGCCTGGATACAGCTTTGCAACTTGGGGAAAAGCTTCACGGCATCCTTCATTAATGCCCCCTTCGATGGTTTTACAGTATTTGGACCCAAGGTAAAAAGAGATGTTTCCCAAGAGTGAACAAGACAGTAAGACAGTGTCTTGTGTAGAAATCTGTTTCCTCCACTCCACAAAGATCCTATTCGAATAGTCGAAAGGGAGGTAAGAAAATGTGCTTCAGAAAATCGCAGGGTTTTCACTTTTACACTCCTGGGGATAGACCCCCCCCCCCCCGAGGCATAGGGTGAGATAGACCCCCCCCCCCCCCCGAGGCATAGGGTGAGACAGCTCGAATAGATGTTGCCCCAGAGGCAGAGGTGAACAGCAGAATCAGGGTTTCTGTGTTTACTTCACTGAGAAACCCTATCAGCACCTCTTAAGGGTTGCCTGGCTGCTATATTCTGGAGGCACTCTGGGGGGGACACTTAATCTTACACCCACAAGCTTGGCAAATCATAACTTCAGATTCACAGGTGATAACGATTGTCACTAGTGGCTGTACCATGCCCTTTTTGTACCCTTTAAAGAAAAGCTGAGATTTCGATGCTCGACTTGATCGGTTGGAATCTGCTGCTGCAGAAGTTTCAAAGCTGCTAGAAAGAGTCATCCAACTTCTCCATTCAGACCAGTTAGAATCTGGAGTCTGTTCTAGTTTCTTTTTAGTTCCAAAGAAGGCAGGGGTTCTCAGGCCAATATTGGGCCTCAGCCACCTCAATCATTTTGTCAAATAAAGTTCTGGATGGCCACAGTACAGTCCATACTACTACTGATAAGGAATGATGATTGGATGTGCTGTGTTAGACCTCCAAGATACCTGTTACCATATAAAGATACAAAGGCAATGTCTCTATTTCTGTCTGGGAGACCATCCTTACCAGTTCAGAGCACTGCCATTAGCAGCTCGTCTGAGTGCAAGGGATCCAAGTTTTTTCGTAACTGGATGATTGGCTCCTAACTGCTACTTCCAGGGATTTACTGCTACAGCGTCAAGTTTTCCTGCTTCACTTTGCAGATCAGTTAAGAATCACTCTCAGTCAAGCAAAGAGCAAACTGCTCCCTACTCAACAAATAGAATTCATAGGATGTCACATCAGTAAAATTCATTCAAACTTCCAAATTTCCCCAACAAACATTTTGTTAATAAGACAGGTGACTGCTCAGGGTCTTCAGCATGTCTGTCCACAAGCAAGATTGATTCTGTCTGTTAGGCCTGATAGCCTCTACCATCATTTCAGTACCATTAGCAAGATACCACATACGTGTGTTAGAATGGACACTGTCGGTCTAATGGCTGCAGAGGCTCCATTCCCTCCATTCCAGAATCTGTCTCACTCAGATATGCATAAACCACATAAGTTGATGGATAACCTCTCCCTTAGTGGCAGAAGGGAGACCCTACTGTTCATCATCCCCCCAGGCCACAGTAACCATGGATGCTTCCCTTTTAGGGTCAGGTGGGGGGGCATTTCAAGGGGAAGACCGTTCAATTTATGTGGTCATCTGCGGAAGCCAAACTTCACATTGATATCTTGAAGATGAGTGGTCCTCCTAGCATTGCAGGGTGTCCAGGACTACCTACCCTAGGGTGTGATTTCCATCCAGATAGTTTGTCAGTGGTATAGTACATCAACAAACAAGGGGGAACATGTTCATATACACTTTATCAGGAGGCCATGTGAGTTTGACAGTGGGTAATGTCTTCCCATCACTTCCTTGCAGCAATGCATATTCCCGGGATGTAGAATGTATTAGTGGATAAGTTGAGCAGGGGTATTCTATTACTTCACGAGTGGTCTGTCAAACAAAACTCAACATTTCGACCTATCCTTGACTGGATTCTTACCTCAGATCCTTACCATTATCATAACTCTAAGTGACCACTCCCCAACCTATGTTTATAGATTCACCCAACATTCACCAAAAGACCATACATACAGAGTATGTCATAACCTTACCCACTTTGACCCAGATACATTTTCTACCAAACTATCTAGCATCAAATGGTCCTTTCTATATCATCTCCCTTACAATGATGCAGTAAAATCTTTCAGTAAGATTTTCCTTGACACACAGTTGCCCCTTCTAGAAAAATAAGAATTAAGTCTAACTTTGCCCCGGCTTACAAAACAAACCTGCTTCTTTATGCACTAAAGAGATGGTGCCTGGGTTAAAAACAAATCTCCTCTCCTACTTCAAAGATACAAAGAGCTCAGAAACATGACCAAAAAAAACTAGTCAACAAAGATGAGAAAACTTTTTTTCTGCTCTAACCAATGTAGCCCACATAAAAATCCAAAGAAATTCTGGTCTAACGTCAACCTGCTTCACTCTAGCAACCCTTCTTCTCCCAACCCCTTCCTACATAACACTGCTACTGAAACTGCCACTCTCCTTAACTGTTTCATAGAAACAATTCAGAAACTTACACAACAGTATTTGACTCAACCCCTCCAGCAACCCACAATAAAACTTTCCCCAATCATTCTCTTTCTAACCAGTTTCTGCCACTATTATTAAATCTCTCCTAAAGAAACAAGTCTTGTTCCCCCTCTGCCGATCAACTACCCCCCTATTTTCTTAAAGTCGCTGCACAGTCTATTGCCTACCTTGTCTCTATATTTAACAATCGTTCCATCTCTGAAGCCTATGTCCCAGACATATGGAAATCCTTTTACACAATCCCTCGCCACAAAGGTGGAAACTCTACTGATCCTTCTAACGTTAGACCCTTTGCTATCCTGTCCCCCTATCCATAATCTTGGAAAAGTGAATCCATACTCACTCAAGCACATTCTTGACAACAACCTCCTAACTCCCACCCAGCATTGCTTTAGGACCCCACCATAACACTGCCATGCACTACTCTTTCACCCAGTTACTGAAGCCTGTGACGATAATTGGCTCGTCTCCTGTCTATTCCTCGATCTTTCTAAAGCCTTTGACACGGTCTCTCATTCCAAACTTCTAACTAAACTTTCTGACCTTCATATCTCTACCTCCATTATTAACTGTTTTTCTAGTTGCCTATCCTGCTGGCAACACTCCGTTCGCTGGCAAATTGTCGTCTCCCCTTTCCTCTCAGTAAATACTGGTGTTCTCCAAGGATATATCTTCTTCCTCAACTACATATTACACAGTCTATCCTGAATGATCCCTGCTCCTGCCCCTCCATCTCTAATCTAGTGTCCTACTACAACCCTCGCCTCAGTACTACCAACAAACACCTCCTTGATATATACAAACCCAATAAAAATATTGGAAAGTCCCTTTATAAATACTCTGTGGCCCATGCTTGGAATTCACTTCCACTCAATAGAAGAAGCATTCCTCAAAAGTACCTGTTCAAACTAGAACTTAAACTTTTTCTACAAAAGACTTGGTCCTGCCCATGTCAACCCCCCACTTGACTTTATTCTTCCTTCTTATCTACACAATTTCTTCTCCTCATAGACCCATCACATTCTTTTACTATTCTCTACAATTCACACTACTCTTCTCTTCCTATTTTTAAATGCAAAAAAAAAAACACAATAGGTTCTTGTATTACTTTTGACACTTTGTATAATTACTGTCACTCTCTGAATGTTCATGTATGGTTGACTCTCTGTTTACATATACTTCATGTATGGTTTTCCATTGAAATAATACTTTGGCTGCTTTAATATTTATAGAGCTATTACTTGGTAGTACACTTATATGTATTTGCTGATTATATTTTCCAACATTTGTAATAATTATTTTTCTGGAGCTTTTCTCTTTGAGTCTCCACTGAAAAAGGACCCCTAGCTCAGCTGGACTTACCCAGTTAACAAATGTCAATAAATAAACAAAAATGTTGCAGTGGAACTCTTCAACCACTGGGGCCAAACCTGCTGTGACCTATTTGCCTCCTACCTCAACAGCAAGTGCAGCAGTTACTTTGTTTTCCTCCCTCCACAAGTACAGATATCAAAGGATGCTCTAGTCCATACTTGGCCCCTGAGTCTCTTCTTTGCATTCCCACAAATACCTCTTTTTGACAAAATTCATTCAGGAAGCCAAGAGGTGCAAGACCAAAGTGATCCCCATTGCCCTGTTTTGACCTTGGCAGGTTTGGTTGCCCTTCCTTTAGCCACATTAACTGCACCGTCTCTAGGTGCTGGATCCCATTTCAGATCTTGTCAGTCTCCTGTTCAGGATGTCTCTACCGGACCCATATACCCTAAATGTTAACTGCATGGTTTCTTCGATTTTAACAATAGCCAGAGATGTCAGGCTGTCTTCTTTGGTAGTTTAACATAATTAACATAATTTGTTCTTCTCAAAAGCAGTCAACAAAAAGACTTGAAAGCAAATGGAAACTATTATCTATTTGGGTGTCATCAGAAGAAATGGACCCTTTTTTTACCACTGTCCCATTGATTGGATTTCTTTCAGAACTTTTCAACCAGGTTTCCAATTTTTCTAATGTAAAAGTTCAAACGTTGGCCATCTCAGATTTCCACATAGGCCATAATGATTCTTCCATTGCTTGTCTTGGAATATCTAAAGCTTTCCTCAAAGCAACCTTTTTACTGAGGCCTCCCATTTGAGAACGAGTCCCTGTATAGGATGTCACATTGTTCCTCCAGTCTTTAACTCAGAAACCTTTTGAGCCTGCAGCATTGACTGACATGAAGCGTCTTTCTTAGAAAACTGTATTGATTGTCATTATCTCTGCTAAATGAATTTTGGAATTACAAGCACTTTCATGCAAGATACCTTTTATTATCTTCCACAAAAATAGCATGTTATTGAGAATGAACTCTTCCTTTGTCCTTTCTCCCAAAAGTATCATCTGAAGTAAATCTGAATCCCTACATTGATCTGCTAGTATTTTCCCAGTTACTCTAGCAAAGCAGAAGATATGCTTCATAAATTGTCACGGACCAATTGGAGTTTACTTACACACCAAACACATTAGAAAATCACATCAGTTTTTTGTCCCTCTTTCCAAAATAAAATCGGGTTGCCATGTGTCAAACATTACACTAAATGGCTGGCAGACTGCATTTCCTTTGTTTATAAAACTCTACACTCAGAACCCAAGGTTCATTCCACTAGAGCAATTGCTACCTCTACAGCATTCATGAACAGCTCCTATTTATGACATCTGTGCAGCGGCAACTTCGTCAGCAGTACATACTTTTATATCTCATTACAAGTTGGATGTGCAGTCTGGAGCTCATGCATCTTTTGGCTCTGCCATTCTCAAGAATGCGCTTCTTTGAAACCACCCATGTCCTTTGTAGGTAGCTTGGAAATCTGTCCCAAATGCTGAATCAGATGAAAATAGACAATATTAAACACAAAACTTACGTACTCGCCATAACGATCTGTGTTGTCTCATTTTCATCTGGCTCAACATCCCACCCTGCTTCCCCCTTCCGAAGTTCCATCTACAGTCTTTTAATGCTTAGACAGACCTTCTCTATGACCTCATACCCTGTCTAAGGTCACTTTTCCAAGCTTAGCATACTTAATAAATTATTTTATTCCATTACAGTTTATAATTTTATCTAGATAGTTTCTCTGTGATTAGAAATAGCAAACTCGATCTGAAGTGATTCACACAGAAGGAGGGAATTGTGGGTAAGGGAGGAGTCAGTCTCGGATCCAAAGCTCTGGGAAAAGGTGGAAAGTTTGGATCTGATTGGATCCAACTGGACGAAAATGAGAAAACATGGATTTATCATTTTCCTTTAATTCCAGATCATTGAGTCAGAAAGTTTCTAAGGCCATGCATTCAGGGTGGTTTCCCTTTGCATGCACTTCTCTTACATCTTTCATGGTAAAATAAATGCTTGGTCCACTTGAAACTCATTCTGACAGGCAGTGCTGTCCTTATCAGCCTTCTTCAGAAACAGAAATACCTCAAGAAGTACTTTGTATGGCCACTTCTTAATCTACTTTGAACACATTCACCAGGCACTTGAACTGAAATTTGCCTTCTAGGTCCAGAGCTTTTATGCAGCCACTGGCTACAGGGTATTCTACTATAGGACTTCCCATTTGGAAGAGTTATTTAAGGCACTGTCTTCATTAATTTCATAGGTATATACTAGGTTGGCCACCATTAGGACCTTTATAAGCCTAGCTATGCAGTTCAATGCAGTTGTGTCCCTTTGTATCGTGATCATTTATTAGGATGGGTATGTAAGTCAGAAAATTTCAAGAGGTTATGTTGGAAGGTATGTTGGGGCATTACTGTGTGCCTCTGCCTCTGTCTGTCAGAGACGTGGGAGTCAGACCCAGAGTGATTTTTCTGATTTCCCATCCATTGGTCAAATTTATGCTTAAATAGTGTTAGGGATGGACTCTGCTTCAGATGGACGGGAGACCCAGTTCCAGAGCATGGAGATCCTCTGAGACACATCTGTCTCTCCAGCATGGCAGCTTTATTTAGTTGTAGTGCTGACTTTCCCTGCCTAACTATTGCTGATCTTTGTCTGCATTTGATTTTGGATTGGAGCTATTGATTTAAGGTTTGGTTGCTTCCATTTTTTATCTTTACTTATATTGCATTTTGTTTTGTTTTAGTTTTTTGTTCTTTTTGGAGTATTAAGAGGTCTTGGCTAGGGTCAGTTAGAAAAAATTATTTTGCAGACTGTGAATAAATTCCAGCTAATTAGTGGGAGAAGCTGAGAAATAAAATTCCTCATTTAACTACAAGTATTTAGCGGCATCTTTATTTAGCTGTAGTGCTGTGTGGCTTGCTGTTCTTTGCCTGACTATTGCTGATCTCTGTCAGCATTTTATTTTTCTCACCCACTCGCCTTACTCGCATTGTGCTTTTAAACTTGGTGACTTTTGAGTTGCCCACACTCTACTATAAATCTGACTTTGGATACTCTTCCCAGTTTTATCTCATCACCTCATTCTACTGAGCACTGGAAGGTCAACTGGGAAGGCCCCCCCCCACTAGTCTCTTAAAACTTGAATTGTTTTCTCTTTCTTTCCTTCCCACTTACTAAAACATGCACTTTATTCAGCTATGTTTACTGTATTTGTGTTTATTCCTACTTTATTTAGCTTTTTGCTGTACGTTCTTAGGGTCTTTGGTCTTTTGTACAGTCTTTAGTTAGAGCTGCTGCTTTCCGAGCAGTGGTGGCTAGAAGTGGTCTCTCGCAGTGTAACTTCCCCTTGTAATCTGTGTAGATGCCAATCTCTTGTAGAGTAAGTTTTCTTTAAAATACCCTTATATGTAGACACATTTTTTAAGTACTAAAGTATCTAGTTTGCACATACTGAGCATTGCTCATCAGGTTGTGTTATTGACTTATTCAATATTTAAATTTTCCTCACTCTCTTCCCAAGTATATCAGCAGCCATGGATACACACTTCCTGGCTCTCTCTGTGGCCAGTCTGGTTGAGATGGGTATTCTGAGGCATTGTAGTAATTGCCTTATTCTTAAAACAGGTAAAGTATGCAAGAGGTGTAAATACACTAACACTGAAGGCAAGACTCTCTTGTACAACCAAAACTAATTATGTAAAGGTTGTCAGTGACGATTGCAGTATGCCTACTGCACCCGATGGAGAACCCTACACATAAAACTACTTATGCTGAGGCACTTGCAGGTAACCTTTCTGAAACACTAAGACTTCTTTCACAGCACAATCAAAGTAAGTGTCAGTCATCTCGTAAACACTCTGTTAAAACACTACCCACAGCTACACATCCAGTGCCTCTGCTGCTAAGCCCTTAAGGCATACCAGTGGACTGCAGATTTCCTGGTCATTGGTGATTCTGCAGTGAGGCACACCAATGTCCCCTCACCAGACTGAATAAGGAGACAGCCACGGTTATCTGCCTCTCCAGGGCTAGGATCCATCAAGTCACACAGGCAGCCAGGTCACTGAACCACAGGTACCAATATGATTCTTTCACATGTGGGTGTTAATGACCTGAGACGTACCTCCCTTGACTATATGAAGCAAGGCATGATCGAGCTCCCTGATTATCTCAGGCAGATATTTGCCTAGCACTGTGCAGCATACTACATTCTTCAAAGATGATGCCACATTACCAGCAGACATTTATTTATTTTAAAAGTTATCTTAGCTTCTGGTGTCAGTCCAAATGGGTACAACATTTGATGGTCTGGGAGGACATGGTTGACGGAGGGTCTGTGTTCGGCTACCAAATTTTAAAAATCATAAATGGCTAAATACCGAATGGTTAACATCAAATGGAATAAACAGCAAACAACAACTTCTGCGAAAAGAAATCCATCGAATGGCCATAGTTGTCCATCAGCCAGGAAGTGCTGCAATGCATAAGGTTAAGTGAAGGAAAACTTATTAAATTTGCCCTATTCCTCACTGTACTGCGATCTCGAGTTGGTATATATAGTGTGTGTGTGTGTGTGTGTGTGTGGGGGGGGGGGGCACAGGTTCTGTATCATATGAGCGAATCACACAAATTGTGAACGCTCATAATATCGAACGTACCGGATCTCAAAGTGCTTTTTCTGAGATTGCGGTACAGTGAAGAATGGGATATTAGCCCTTTCCTCCCTGTAGTGTGATCTCAGAGTTGGAATATATATTTAGCATGGGGTGTGGGGGCGCAGTCCCCCACAATAGGAAGTTCAAGGTTCAGTACGTTCGATATTATGAGCATTCACAATTTATGTGATTCGCTCATATGATATAGACCCGGGGTCATAGCCCCCCACCTTGGTTGTGTTCTTAATGTTGGTAGACCCTGGCCATTCGATGGATTTATTTTCACAGACGTTGTTGTTTGCTATTTGTTTTGTTTGAAGTAAACCATTTGGTATTTAGCTGTTTGCAGTTCCTAAAATTCGATAGCCAAACATAGACCTGTTGACAGCCCGCTGTGCTTTGCCAGGAATGGTCTTGCTGATCCCCTCAAGGCTTTCAAATATTGGCGGACTTTGTCTACCCCCTAAGTGCCGTTTTTAGGCAATGCCAAACTGATAAACCTCCTGACTTAACTGAACCTATGAAGGAATATCTGAAGGTGATACTACTGAATGCTAGAAGTCTTGACAAGAAACTCCACTCCGTGCAAGAAATGATCACTACAAGAGAATTTCTAAGAACGTAGGATTTCATGGCCTCTTCTATTGTGATGATTCATCATGCTGGACTTCACAAGAGAAAGATCCAGAGATTCAAGTCAGTTTAGACTCGGCACTGCTGCTCTCTATCTTTCTTTTCCAATTCAGTTCTCAACCTTGTGAAGAAACAACTCAATTGGTGGGCCAAATCAGTCCGATCCAACTTAAGGGGTCTCTTTCTTGCTTCTTATCCCTTCTCAGACAGTGGTTACAGATGCTTCAGACATTGCTTGGGGTCCTGCTTTTGGGGTGTTAAGGTACAGAGAATATGGGAACCATAACGTAGGTTTAGACCAACTTGAAAGAAAGTAAGACTCTTTTATAAATGTTTAGAAAGTTCTGAATCGGCTATGGTCGCCAGGCAGTCTTGTAGAAATGGTTGATGACATCGCTCTGATGCGGTCCATAAACAGGATGGAACAATCTCTTATTCCCTTTGTGAGCTGGCTAGGATTGTTTGGGATGTAGCAGTTTATCACACACAATGGCAGGCTAATGGACCATCTCAAGGGGAGGGCCTCACAGGTTGATGCTACACCAGGAGGTCTGTCTTCAGATAGATCTATTTTGAGGGATTTGCGACTGTTGAACTGTTTGTCTGCAATCTCAACTGATAGCCGAAATGGTTCTGCTCCAGGGCACATTACAAAGAAGCCTGGAAGACAAATGCATTTTCAGTGCCCTGGATAGAAATGTTTCTTTGCGTCTCCCCACACCTTTTCTGTCATTTCTAAAGTTCTTCCAAAAAATCAGGAAGAACTTTCCAAAGATGTTACTGGTGATCCCCTATTGACTCGGACAACACTGGTTCTTCATTGTCATGCAAATGGCCAGGGGAGATCACCAGAAACTTCCTCATGGATTGGACTTGCTGACACAAGGCATCCAAATTGCAAATATCTGAATCTGTTTGGATGATAGTTTTTTGATTTCTTTTTAGACACTTCTTTTTCTGAGTATATGTAGTAGGTGTTGAAGGAAGCAAGAAAACTTGCTACTAGGAAATCTTGTTTATCCAGGTAGAAAATATTTATTCCTTGGTGAAAAAACAGAGGACAGGATCCATCTCAGCTAGGGCATCTCTGATTCTGTATTGCCCATGTGAATTGCTGAATTCTGGCCTAGCATATACTTCAGCAAAGGTATGCCTTTTGTCCTTATCAGCACGTTTGACACTGGATCTTCCCTTATCTTCTCATTGTCAAGTCAAGCAATTTTAAAGGGGGTTTTGCATATTAGAACACCAGAAAAGAAGATAGCTTCACCTTGGGGTTTGAATTTTGTTTGGGAAGCACTACACTTGAATTTCTAAATTGGAAGACTGTATAGCTAGTAGCTTTAACTTTTGCTAGATTACTTACATGCTCTTATTTCTGTTAAACCTTTCCTGCCTTTTCATAGGGGCAGGTTAAGTCTCAGTATCTATCCTTATGCCAAGAGTAGTTTCTGCGTTTACTTTAAATTAAAGCTGTCCAGTTCCTCCTCCTGTACTCTTAACTTGTAAAACAAGGGAGAGACAGACTTCTTCATTGTCTCATTGTGCATAGCTGAGATATCTGGATAAAACTACAGTTTTTAGGAAATCTAAACAACTTTTTGCATCTTATAATGAGTAAGGAAAAGGAATAGCCACTTTTTATCCAAGTTGCTGTTGCTACCATACTCTTAGACCTCTCAAAAGCCTTCAATACTGTCTCTCACCCTTTGCTACTTTCACAACTCTCTCATGTCTGTCTCTCCCCCTCCATCATAAACTGGTTCTCTAGCTATCTTTCAGGCAGGCAACACGCCATCAAGTGGCAAAACTCCATCTCATCCTACCTGAATACCCCTACCAGAGTTCGGCAAGGGTCCATACTTGGACCCCTATTATTCAGTATCTTTATTAATAGTTTCTGCATCTCTATCTCCAATGCCGATGTGATTCAGTATGCAGACAATTCTACAATAGTCTGCTCTGCCAACCTGTTTTCCGATCAGTTACTTAATACACAGACTACCTTCTCCACCACTGAATCCTGGATGTTCAGCAACCACTTAGCACTGAACCCAAACAAAACTAAAATCGTGATTTTCATCCCATCAAAATCTACCATAGTACACAAACCAAAATCTATAGCCATAATAAATCCCGAATAGAAATCATCCCACACACAAAACTACTCAGAGTAGTCCTAGATATCAAATTAAAGTTTGATATCCATGTACAGCAAAATATCAAAAAAAAAAAAATCAAAAGCAAAAACTTCGATTTGCTTTACAGTCGCAATCAATACCTTACCCCCTCCTCTAGAAAAACCCTTGCATCCACCTATCTTCTTCCACCTCTCATGTATGGATCCCCTCTACTTATCTTCTCTTTCTCCCTAGCCAAAAAATGGAGCATTCTCCCATTATCCCCAAGAACTATCCATAACCCTGTCCATTTTAAATCTTCTCTACACTCTTACCTCTCCACTACCTGGAGCTGTACTTGCTCTTGAGTCTCTACCAACCCTCCCCCCAAAGCTCCTTAACTCTTTCCCTATACTTGCCTCATTAACCAATATATATGCTTTAACTCCTGTCTAGCATCTAGTAAAAAAATAAATAAATAACTAAAACATGGTTTGTATGCTGATTAAACAATGTTTATAAATCGTTAATTCCTAAAACTTGATCTGTAAGTGCCAATGCATGATATTACTTTCCATGTGCTTTTGAGTTTCTATACATGTTGCAGTGTGTGATAAGACCCAATAGTGTAATTGTTTAACTCTACTTTATAATTCTATTGTTTTCTACTTGTGTAGCATCTATATTACTGTGAAGCTTTTTTTCCTGGCCCTCCACTGAAAACGGGTTCAACATGGCCCAGTGGACTTCCCCGGTCAACAAACTGCAAATAAATAAATAAAATAAATTATTTCCAGATGGCTTTCCCTTGCCATTCATTTCTGTTATTGCTTCCTTGGCTAAAATCCTCCTGAGAATGTTGAGGCTTATTCAAATACTGCAGTTGCCATATCTGGGTCTTTTTGGAAGGTTGTGGACTCTAGATCCATTTTGGAAGCAGGTACTTGGTCGCATATTTACAAAACATTGCAACCTGCATGTTTTTTCCCCCATACACATGACTGGTTTAATTGGGGCTATTCTACATGACATTTTGGACTCTTGTTTAGCTTCATCTGTTCTGTCTTGTTGACCTTTGGCAATCATCCTAGCTGTAAGGAATACTGAAACAATGATCTTGTGAAGAAGATTGTACAATTGCGTTTGGTAATTTATCATAACAGTAGATGTTTGAGTAAGTCACCATTGTGGTACAAATCCTCTCCCTGTATTCCTCTTTCTCTCTTCCTTGGCCATGGTGGGTTATCCATTCTCATAGATTCACAGGATGTTACTAGGCTAGCTCCCCTAGAGCCTTTACAAGCCTAGCCATGTTAATCCCAACTGTTCCCATTTATTCTTTTTTGGGGTAGTTCGCAGAATGAATTTATGAAAAGTGTAGGTCTGTGATCAACACCGACTACCCCCTGTCCATTACTGACATGGGTGTGCCACCCCAGGGACAAATTTGCAGTCTCCCATCCAGTTATCTAGGATGCATTTGAATAGGGTATGTGAATAGAGAGTCTATTCTAGAGAAGTGGCAGTCTCTGGGAGACGCATCTGTTTCTTCAGCATGAGCTATTAATGTTACAAGCTAGGTTGAGATCCCTAGAGTGAGTGACACTCTTGAGTTATTTGACTTGCAGATGTGCAGCATTTCCATTAGGGCAGAGTTGGAGATTGCCCTATAGGCCAGCATAAGTCACCTCTCAGCAGCCTATAAAATACAGAGTAAAATGACAGGGCTTTCAGCCTGTTCACGTAGGTCATGGTTTATATAGTCCCTGTGTTTTCTTGGTGAGAAACCTCTGAGGTCTGTCCAGCTGCTGCACGTGTCTGGCAAGATACATGCAAAGGGGTGCTTTATATACTCCATTAGTGGTCTGATGAGGGTCGAGTACAGTGGAGTTATAACATCCCTTGACCTGGATGATATGCCCTAACTTATGAGGTGCGCTACTTAGAAGGTATTCCTTATCACTGTGGAAACTTGGCGGTCAAAGTTCAGATTGCTGTCAACCTGTGTTCCCAAGTCTCGCACCACTGGGTTGGAACTCAGGGGTGCCGTCAATATTACAATTTGTAGGGAATTCCATTTTGCCAAAGGGAATAATAATGCATTTTTTTGCATTTGGTTTTAGACCAAGGCTTTTGCACCAATCATTTGTTTGCATTTACCCTTCTTCGAATATGTTGACATTGTTGGTGGACTCAATGATTGCCCCCAGCTTGCAATCATCAGTGAACTTCGTGAACCAAAGGGTGTTTACTTTGGCCTGGACTTCTTATAAATAGATGCCAAACAGTAGGAGACCCAGCACAGACCCCTGTGTTACTCCACTGGTGACAGGTCTACTGGTGGAGGCGGAGTCACCAGTTTTGACAGTGTGTGTTCTGTCAGTGAGCCAAATGGCTACCTGTCTAGTAAGATAAAGGTTAATCCCTATCTGGGAGAGTTTCTCAATGATTCCAGAGTGGGGCATTGTGTTGAAAGCCTTGGTGAGGTCTAGATAGGCTGTGTGCGCACTGTCTTACCTTCGTGCATGGCTTTGGTGACATCCTCAACGAAGTCTACCAGGTTTAATAAACATGAACATAGCCAGTTCTCAAGCTGTGATGAAAGAGAATGCCAAGTGGGTCTGCTAGGTCTTATTTTAGATTGTTTAGTAAACAAGCTGGGATGTTATCTGAACCCAAGTTTTTGTTCTTGGTGAGTGCAGAAATGACCTCTTCTCTAGAGATGCTAGTCAGAGGGTTGGTGTTGGGTTTGCTTTGGGATGTGGTAGGTGTCGATATGGGGTGAAGTTTGTGCTGAAGCGGTCAGCTAGCAGGTTGGTGATATCTTCCCATGTAGTATGAGTGATTCCATCTACAACCAGTTCGTCACATAGCTGGGAATTTGCTTTTAGACTTCGGGCATAGTTAAAGAATACCTATAATTATCCTTAGCTAGGGATGCAATTTTAGTTTCGTAATTTGCTTTAGAAGACTTTGCAAGATTTCAGATTTCCTTCTTTAGGCTTAGGAGGGAACTCTTCCTCCACAGAGTGATATCTCTGTTGCTTTTAGAGAGCATTTTTTTTCTCGTTGTATAATCTGTTTATACTTGGAAGTCCACCAGTTGGACTTGTTTTTACGAGAAGACCTGGGTTTGATGCAGTCAGGTACAGCAGAGTTTATGCAGTCGCTTAAGTGTTTGCACAGGGCATTTGGATACACTTCTGCATGACGATCATTGGTGTCTGCGATAGTGGCTTTTTATATCATCACTTAGTAGGCTGTAGGTATCTTTGGTGAAGTTTATAATTTTTGTTCCTGTGAGGGTGTCATTTCTAGTGGTTAGTTTAAACGAGACTGACTTGTGATCTGATCTAACCAGGGAGGGCATCATGCATGGGGAAGTCCAATGATACCCCTTGTTGGTGAGCACTATGTCCAGAATATTAGTACCCCTAGTTGGGGTGCAGACTATCTATTCCAGAGGTTTTGTGTTAACAAAGTCCAGGAACCTCTGGGTGAGTGTGTTGTTTTTTTTTTTTTTTCTGTGTATGTTCCCCAGTCTATGGAAGGATAGTTGAAATCTTCCTTGACTAGGCGTTTGGGCTGTATGGTGAGGGATTCCAGTAAACTGAGGTAGGTGGTGTGCTTATCCTGGGGGATATATAGCTAGCAATTATGTGGTATGGTACTTTCCCATTAGTTATTTGGACATGGAGTAGTTCGAGAGAGTCGTGTTGTTTGACCAGTCTTGGTGTATTTGGTTTTGTGAAGATGGCTTCACCTCTACCTGTGGTTCCTTCATGCTCATTTTGAGGTCTGTATGTGTGGAAGGCATTGTAGCCTTGCATTGCCGGGGTGCTGTCAGTGATCTTGAACCATATTCGGTTAACTGCAGAGACATCAGCATCTTCCAAGGTGTGGAGTGCTTCCAGGGAGTGCAGTTTTGTGTTTAAACACCTAGCATTAAGCAGCACGACCTTGCATTTGTCCCGATTTAGATTTTATTAAGCTGGAAAATTTGTTGTTTGGACATTGTCTTAAAAGGCAGTATGGAGGAGGCAAGGGCCTTTGCTAGTATACAAAAGCCTAGGGGGAACAGGTGCAGATCATCTCTAGCAAAGCATGTCTACCATATCCTCCCAGGCTGAAAGATACTGGATCCCCCTGGACTCTTAACCAGAAGCTGAGCCAATTGTTGAAGTCAATAGTTTTTTTTGTTTATATTGTGGCATCATCCTGGGTGATAGTGGGATAATGCTTAGGGCTAGGGACATACTTATCTGGGACACACAATCCAAGAGTTCTGTCATGTCTCTCTTCATATACTCTAGAGGTATGTCTCGAGTCATTCACTCCAGAATGGACTATGACAGAGTCATAATGGTCCTTGTTGAGTGACTTGAGTGCACGCTTTATTTGTTGGATCCTGGCACCTGATAGGCAGCTGACTGTGACCTTCTCTTTGTCCAGTCTCCTCTTCTCCTGAACAAGACTTAACTTGGAACAATTGGTTTTAGCCTCCCATTCTAGGGGCAAGAAAAGTGTATGCACATGTCCCTCTTACACTGGCATATTCTCTTCTGCTAAAGACAGATGTATGCCTGAGATTTGTAGACTGGCCAGACATACGGTATCTTTGGTAGGATATGTCCTGTTTGTAAGGAATTCTGCAACACTGTTGTTGCAGCAACATCTTCTGTTACGGTAAGTTACTTATACAACTGTATTATCCTAGACGTTCTAAAAAGGTTAAACGCTCACTTTAGGTTTTGCTTGGTTTACATTTGAGTGACTTAAGCAGAAAAAAACTCCCTCTATTCATTTGCTAGAGCTGAGGATGATAATGGTAGCCCTGCAGGCCTCTGAGACACTCCTGAAGCCCAAACCTGTGTCAGTGAGATTGGACAACCAGGATGTAGTCTGGCATCTGAACAAGCAGCATAAGACTTCCTTCTCCCTCCTTCCTATCCAGAAAGCTATCCTTTTCTGGAGTGGGCTACTAGCTATGCCTTTTCTGTTGATAACCACAAGCCAACAGAATAAAATTCCTTAATGGATATGCTAGGTTGAAGCTTCAGCTTGTGTAACTGTGGCTGTCTTAGGAGAGTTCAAGTGATGGTTTATAGGTGAGGCAGTCAGAAGTTAGCCTTCTCTGTTCACAGTGTGATGTTACCCAAAATTTCCTCCTTACAGGAAGGCAGAGAGAAGTGGATGATAGTGTGGGAGAATGCTGTTGTACCCCCCCCCCCACACACACACACACTATACATCTGTACATTTTGGTAATTCCTCACTTTCTGCTAAAATTTCATGCAGAGGCCACTGGTTCTCTCATATAGTGCTGTCAGATGTCTGACCTCCCAAGAAATGGTTGTGGTGCAAGCACTGGAAGCTTAAGTGCTATGGAAAGGTGACTGTGTTCACACGAGTGTTGGTTCCTTACTTAGTTGTTCTAGTGATCAGGTCTTCTAGGGGAGCTTTATGAGGTTCTTGAAACTGATAACAATACATCCACTACGGTAACCTATAATGTGTGGAAATATTTCTACATTTTTTCCAGAAAATATTCACTTATCCCATTAGTCCTTCTATCTCAGGGTTTATATCATACATTAGTCATCTCTTGGGCCCAACTCTCAGGCTTTCCACTATCATGTGGCGTCCCACAAGGCTCAGTCCTGGGACCTCTCTTGTTCGGTATATATTTCTCAGAGGTACAGGCTAACACGGGTGGGCTATGGCTGACTAAGTTCGCAGATGACTGCAAACTGGGTGCCGTAATCGACTCTCCAGCTGACACAAGCATCCTCCAAAAGGGTCTCGCAGAGACGGATAACTAGTGCTAGAGCCATGGCCTAAAGCTAAATGCCAAAAAGTGCATAGTCATCCCCTTTGGGAAAAATAAAGTGCCCACAAATTACCACATAGGTGGTAATCCATTAAGTACGGAAGAAGTAATTAGGGACTTGGGGACACAAGTAGATAGCAATCTCTCCTTTGACAATCACATTGCCAAAGTGGTTAGAAAGACCTTCTATATAGCCCACCTTATCATGAAAGGATTCACATCTAGATCAAGAGAGGTCATTGTGCCCCTCTACTCATCACTTATCAGGCCCATAATTGAATACAATGCCCCATTTGGGATGTACCTTACCCGACACCTGCAGCAACTGGAAAGACCCCAAAAGTACCTCACCAAGTGGATCAAGGGGCTCAAACAGATGCCCTATGCAGCTCGGCTAAAGAAACTCCAGCTCTACTCAGTTGCATACCGCCTACTCAGAGGCGATCTGTGTCGGACGTATAAAGCCATGTCCAACCCAGAATTAATGGACATGCTTCACCTCAGGAAATCCAAATCCCTTAGAGCTACACGCTCCAGAGACCTGAACCTCAGCACAGAAATAAATAGGACATGCTGGAGGGGCAGATTCATATCCCAGAGACTCCCCTCACTCTGGAACAAATCCCAATCCATGTTAGGCAGAGCCCCTCACTGACCCTCTTCAAGAGAAATCTTGACGAGTGGATGGATGATCGTAAGCTTACCCCTGGGATCTCTTCTGTGTCCCTGCTTGACAGGGGTACAGTAAACTAACCTTAAAAGGGCTACCTTCTGTGACCTACTATACAGAGGCACAGTCAACTAATCTAAAAGGGTGGTGAAAGCCAAACACACTCTGGCTAGGCTTATAAATGCCCTAGGGCAGATAGCCTAGTATCAACCTATGAACCTATGTTGGTCCTTTCTGCCTTGTGTGGCCCAGAGGGAAGACAGAGCTGTGGCTCAAAAATAGTTGTTGAAACAGATGTTCATCGTGTTTCACTGTTGCAGTCATTACACTCGGGTTATCCTGCTGGCAGGCTACCCGCAGTCGGCCTGAATTCGATGGATTTAGTCCTGGTCAGGCGTTGGTTGCTGTCGCCTCTTCCCTGACATCAGTGCGCCAGGGGTATAAAAGATGCAGCCGACATCATTTTCTTCAGTCTTTCTTGCGCGCTGTGCCCGAAGCAAAAGCAGTTCGCAAGTGCCGGTCGGCCGACTCCTGAGATTTTCGAAATCGAATTTCAGATCCAAAGTCTTCAATAAAGCTAAGTACCCTGTTGGGGAAACTTTTTTCTTGCTCCAAACCGATGTCAGAAAAAGTTAACAATTGTATTTCTTGTGGGAAGCAAATACCTCATAAGGATTTTCATTCTTAGTGTATTCCTTGCCTAGGCCCTGACCACGACGTTGCTTGCTGTCGGTTTTGTGCTAGACTTAACCAACGCACAATTAAGCGTCTGTACGATTTTGCCTTTCATTACTTTGGCCGAAAGTTTAATTATATAATGCCATTGGAACAGCCGACGACCGGAGTTCATAAAAAGCGCAAGGAAAAGGACAGGCATCCGAGGCCCAAAACTGACGACGAGGCCTCTGCTAGGCCAGTCGCCGGTTCTCAGTGAGGCTCTTTCGCAGCCCCTGACACCCGCTACCTCAGAGCCACAGGCCGCTTCTGACTCCCACGTGGAGACAAATAGGCCTCTGGATACTCAAGGTATTGGACCTTCGGAAACTATTCCCTTAGATGGGTCTAGAGCCGCTGAGCAGGCATCGGCTTCTGAGGGTGTTTTCAGACCTGCACAGTTATATATCAAGCCAACCTCAGCTTCCAAGGCAAAGACTAAAATAGCTTTAAAGACAAAGAAACAAGTACAGCATTCTCCTGGACAGACTTCCATGCCTAAGAAACAGATGCTTAAAATGACCGAAGACCTAATTGCTTTGATCAGGGGTTCCTCCTGATAAGAGGCCTAAGCAAGGCACTGAATATGATTCTTCTGATCAGGTTTCCATTTCCTCTGACTCCTCTTCAGAACAGGGATACGCTCTTCTCCCTATGAGGATTCTAATGCTGAAGAATCTATTCTTTCAGCCTCTCCTCCTGAGGACTATTCTTTTGGGGGAAACCCTGCATACTATGAGGGAGCATTTTCACTGGGAGAGCCAAGATTACTCAGAATCTAAGAAAAGGCTCAGAGATTTTCTTTTACTCCCTCAGCACAGACCTCTTGCTATTCCTCCTGTACTAGACATTGTAGATGATGTATTTTCAGAGTCCGGCCTGTCTCCTGACTCTTTACCCCCTGCACCCATTAAGCCAGACAGGTACTACAGGGTTCCAGATTCACATAAATTTCTATATAAAAACCCTGCTGCTGACCCAGAAACTATATCTCAGGGTCCCAAAGGGGTCAAGGCTTCCACTGCAAAAAACCCTGTTCCGTCTGATAGGGATTCTAGAGCACTGGACAGATGGGTGAAAAAAAGTTTACACCTCTGCTACCTTGGCTGTAAGGGGTTTAAATTGTCAGTTTCATATGCTTAAATATCAGCAATACTTAATGTCACTGCTACAATAGAAAACATTGACAAATTCTGAATGTTCTGAAAACAAGGAAATGCAGGATGTATTGCATGCAGCTGAACAAGTGGGAAAGCATACTTTGCAATGTGGTTTTGATTCACTGGAGGCCTCTTGCAGGGCCGCTGTTACAGGCTCTGTCATTAGAAGGCATGCTTAGTTAAAGGAACAGAATCTACCTGATCATGTTAAAGCAAAATTATTGGATGCTCCATTACAGCATGATACTTCATTTGGTGTTAAGGCAGAAGTGTTAAAGAAAATGGAGGATAAAGCGAAATCTGTGCAGACAGTAAAGGATTTTTTTTACAGGTACAGCCACCCAGATTTAGCAGACACTGGCCTTCTAAGAATTGGTCCTTTCCAGTGTCAGACAGACCACAAAGAGGTAGATACAGATGCACTAGAGGCAGAGCTCAGCCCCAAGGCTCATACAGGCCTAAACAATGGGGTGCTTCTACCTCCAAAAGCGGAGAAGACCAATCACAGCCATATAGGAAACAGTCCCAATGACTTTCCACTGCCAATGCCAAGCACTTATCTTTTGGCAGCACCCTTAGGGGCAAAGCTAGCACTTTTTTCACAAAATTGGCACATGATCACCTAGGACAAATGGGTCTTGAATATAGTTTCTCAGGGCTACAGGTTCCACTTTCACACCCTTCCAAAGACAAAAGATATGCCAGACCTGTCACACAATCAATGCGCAGAGGCACAAAAGCAAATTTCATCTCTCATGGACAATGAGGGCTATTCAGCGAGTACCACAGCAAGAGCAGGGACAAGGATTTTACTCAATACTTTTCTTGGTACCCAGAAAGGACAAAGCCTGGAGTCCAGTACTGGACCTGTCTATTCTAAACACTTTTCTGGACGTTCCAAAATTCAAAATGTTGACACTGCAGCAGCTTCTGCCCATGCTGAGCAAGAAGGCTTGGCTTGCAACTTTGGACCTCAAAGAGGCATACCTGCATGTCCCAATCAGACAGTCTTGCAGAAGATACCTCAGATTCATAGCTGGCTCAATGCACTACCAATTCTCTGCACTACCCTTTGACTTATCTACTGCGCCCAGGGTCTTCACAAAATGCCTGGCACCAGTAATTGCAGTTTGCAGACAAAGAGGAATTCAACTATATCACTACTTGGACGACTGCCTTATTCAAGCAGAGAGCAAGGACATTCTACTGAAGCATCTGGCGTTTGTAAAAAGATTACTAATTTGCCTACGGTACACAGTAAACAAAAAGAAATCAAAACTAGTACTCTCTCAAGAAATAATATTCCTGGGTGCAAGCTTATATACAACTGCCCAGATGGCTTATCTCACCCCAGACAAACAAAGGCAACTTACTTCTTACTTCGAAAAGATGGCAACAAAGACCCAGTTACCTGCAAGAAAAATTCTGCAGGCTTTGGGCTTCACGGCATCCTGCTAATTCCATATGCAAGACTGCATATGAAGAAGCTGCAATGGTATCTAAAAAGTGTTTGGACTCAACATTGCCACAGCCTGGAAACATTAATTACCCTCATTCCCTGCCTGCAACAGGAGTTTCGATGGTGGGCACAGGCCTGTCACCACAACAAGGGACAGCCATTCACTTTACCCACAGCCAGGCAGACACTAACAACAGATGCATCGGATTATGCCTGGAGGGCCCACATGGCAGGAAAATGTATTCAGGGCACATGAACCTCAAACCAAATGCATCTACATGTCAATCAAAAAGAGAAGCTAGCTGTACAGAATTCCCTGACAGCCTTCAAGGACCTACTCCATCCAGGACAACTGCTGATAAAGCCGGACAATGCTACAGTCATGTGGTACATAAAAAAGCAAGGGGGCACACATTCCTACCCCCTCTGCAGACAAGCCATGACTTTGTGGAACACAGCATTGACTTATCAAGTGCACCTGCAAGCACAATTCCTGCCAGGAAAGACAAATACTCTGGCAGACGAACTAAGCAGAAACCTCATGAACCCTCACGAGTGGAAACTAGATCCACAAGTCTTCAGTATGATAACAAGGAAATGGGGATGCCCAGACATAGATCTATTTTCCTCCCCTCACAACTGACAACTACAGAGATTCTGCACAAGGACTTCTCACAAACAAGCATAGAAGGTGGATGCTCTTTCATTCAGCTGTAAAACCCTTAGAGTATATGCCTTTCCTCCACTGCCTCTACTCCCCAATGTACTCCTAAAGGTCAGACAAGAGAAGCCAAAAATGATACTGCTTGCCCCAGACTGGCCACTCCAGCATTGGTATCCAATCCTAAAGAGCTTGTCTCAAGGCCCAGCCTGGACTTTACCTCAAATTCCTCATCTACTGACCCAACAAAACAATCAGATCCTGCACAGCCAACTCAGAACCCTAAATCTGGCTGCATGGTGGATAATATGACCACTCAGAACACACCTCTTTCTAAAGCAGTTATGGATGTTATTTTGGAGGCCAGGAGGCCCAGCACCAGAAAATCTTATGCAGAAAAATGGAAGAGATTTTGTGCTTGGAGCCAGGCACAAGGAATTGACACGCTTGTTCCGAATATTCCTCAGATTTTACGATGCCTAACTGAGATGCTGGACAAGGGCCTATCCTTCTCATCAATTAAGATCCATGCCTCTGCCATTTCAGCTCATTACAATAAGGAACCACCTATTTTTTCGCATCCACTGCTAAGGCAGTACCTCAGAGGGGCCAAAAACATAAGACCTCCAAGGAGAGCACCAATACCTACACGGGACCTCAATTTTGTCTTGGAAAAGCTCACACTGCCACCTTTTGAGCCAGCCAATACAGCAGAGATAAAGTTCTTATCATTGGAAAACAGCTCTGCTCCTAGCAATAACTTCAGCAAGAAGAGTCTCCGAGTTACATGCATTAATGGCCGTGGAATCTTTTATTATTTTCCATCCAGACAGGGTTTCTCTAAGGACAAACCCAACATTTATGCCTAAGGTAGTGTCCAGTGTGACTTTTAACCAAACCATTCATTTGCCTACCTTTTATCCAAACCCACAGAATAAAGGGGAGAGACTTCTGCATTCTTTGGACATACACAGACCGCTACGCTTCTACTTGGACAAAACTAAAGCTTTCAGAAAGACTGAGCAACTTTTAGTGGCATATGCTGCAGAATCACAAGGAAAGGCTATCTCAAAACAGACCATTTCAAAATGGATAGGCCACTGCATTCATTTCTGCTATTCAAAACATGGCAAATCAGTGCCTAAGGGCATTAGGCCACATTCAACCAGAGCAGCAGCCACTTCAGCAGCCTTCCTCAGAGGAGTACCAACCAAGGATATTTTGGAGGCTGCAACTTGGACTTCAGTGCACCCTTTTACAAAGCACTACCACTTACCTCTTTACTCTAAATCCAGAGCAGGCTTTGCCACTGCAGTTCTGTAGGGCCTCATAGCCACTCCTAATTCTGTTTAGGCCCAGCCACCCAACCTCAGCTGTGGGATTCAACCCAAGTGTAATGACTGCAGCAATGAAACACGATGAGCATAGTACAGTTGTGCACCTACCATGAATGTAGATGTTCGAGTGTATTCACTGTTGCAGTCCAGGGTACCCTCCCACCACCCCCCTTTCTTTGCTGGGACTTATCTGTGCTCCTCTATTCTATACAACCTATATGGTGTATTTGCTTGTAGATGAAGGTAATGTTTATGTTAGTGCATGCTTTTTTATAAGCAAAATTTTTTTTAGCCTACCCTTTTGGGGGCACCTGATATCTGGGGCAAGAAAAACTGAAGAAAATGGCGTCGGCTGCATCTTTTATACCCCTGGCGCACTGATGTCAGGGAAGAGGCGACAGCAACCGATGCCGGACCAGGACTTTGGAATTCAGGCCGACTGCGGGTAGCCTGCCAGCAGGATAACCCAAGTTTAATGACTGCAACAGTGAATACACTCGAATGTCTACATTTATGGTAGGTACACAACTGTAATTTTTTGGAGATAGGTTTTAATATAGGGAAGTCTGACATGCTGATTCATGCACCCCTTGAACCAGCTGGATTAGTGGATCTGAAGCTTGCATCTCCGAAGAGGATGACTAAGTAGGGGCACAGAAAATATGCAAGAGGAAGCTGGAGTTTATTGGAGAAAATTTGCAGAGGAACTAAGGTACTGACAGCAAATAATTAGAGAGGGAAAAGTCATAGACTGGAATAAGGGCAAGCATAAATTTTGGCTGTGGGTCTGAGACTGCTTTCCCTACCAGAGATTGATAATGCAGTATAGACCTAGAGAAAGGAATTGGAAACTGTTAAACTCAGGAAGAGGTTGTCTTTTATTTATAGTGGAGTCTAGAACAGAAACTGCATTAAAAAAAGTTATAATTAGTAGAGCATCTAAAGTAATGTGCAATATCTATAAGAATCTATTAGAACAGGTGAGACAAGACTGGGAAATGGGAATGAAAAGGTAATGTAGAAAGAAAGAGTGGGAGGATATTGCCACCTTACACTTGGGTGGTAACTTGCAGTACACTGGGTTTTGTAGAGCAGGTGTCACCATGGTTCACATGCATGGAAGCTGGGGAATAGAGTGCGTCACCACACTCACTGTGGCTGGTAGCGTGTAGTGCAGCTGAGGTAGCTGCCAAGAGTGTGAGTTCAACACCGTAGTGGGTAGGCCAGTCTACAGAGCCAGCAAGTTGGAGTGCTCCCAACTATATGACTCTTGTCATTTGGGAACAAATGAGCCAGTTAGGCCTACCTGGACAAGAATAGGGACTTTCACCTATTCCTGGAGTGCCAGATTCCCACCCCATGGAAATAATTGAACTGGAAAGAATTGGACACAAGTGAAAAGAGCTGTCTGATGAGGTCCTCCGGAGGAAAAAAGAGACATCTCCATCATATAGAGTAGTAAAAATAAAAAAAAACACTAACCATTGTCTTTGGTTAAAAAAGTAGGTGGAAATAACATTGCAATTTACATCCATATGTAGAAAAGAAAGGCAGTGAGTTTTCATGGTTTAGTATTTCAGTTTCTGTAAATGGAGGAAAGAAGGTTAGTAGAGTTCATACCAGAAATGGAGTCCGAGCTACAAGCCTTGATCCTTGTCATGTTTTAAGCAGTCTTCAGGTGCCTGTGTTTTTAAGGAGTACGTGAAAGAGAAAGCATCATATAGAGAGAGGGGGGGCAGAGAGAGATGAAAGTAGAAAGCTAATCCAATTAACATATCTGGAAAATTCTCTAATTGCCATAACCTCTTCAAGATCTTTAGGGCTTTGAGTGTCATTTTTCTTTATCTGATTTTTTCCCCCCTTATAAGGCCAGAGTGGTCTCTTGAGCAAAGCCCAGTTTTATACCCATAGTAACCACTAAATCAAATTTGAATCCATCAGTCCGACTGCCCAGTTTTATACCCATAGTAGCCACTGAATCAAATTTGAATCCATCAATCTGGTTGTGTTCTTGGCCTACCCCCCCAAACTACTATAGTAGAGAACAGGATATATATTTCCTTATATGAGTGTGCATTGACAATTACGATTTTATGTTGATACATAGTCAGGAGGGATTCAAAAGTTTTCCACCTTATGCTGTTAGCAAATTAGGATCCCAAGTCTTGTAACTTTGTGCAAGTAGCCTTTCTGAGTGTATTAAAATTTGTGATGCAAGGTACAAGGCTTACATGATATGCTTACTGCAATTTCCACTAGGCACTGCGTGTATCGCAAACATTCTTTAAAAATGCATCATTGGACTGTGATGCTGGCTTCCCTAAATATTTTTTTGCAGGGTAAGCTAGGTGTGATCTCAAGGTCTGTATCTTCCTTCATAGCCACAATCATTTAAAGTGCATTTTTATAATCTTACCTTGAAAACAAGCTTGAGATTCCTTTCCACAGGTTTATGTACAGGATCACATTTTATAGAAAACTTGTCCACTTAAAATAATGATACAGCTACATGGCCTATGCTTCATTGAACATGCACCTTTCAACCATGTCAGTTTACATACCTATAGATCCTCCCCTTGCTTCTCTGCATACTGTTAACATTTTCTTAAATGAGTTCCATGTCAGTGACCGCCTAGAAATGTAGTTGCTTCTTCATGGTTGCTGAATTGTTTCTTGGAAAGGGTGTCCCAGCCTTCATTAAAACCTGCTACTTTGGCACTCCTTAAAGTTCTGACTTGAAAAACTGCCCCTTTTTCTTGCTGTCATTTCAGCTAGAATGATATCAGAACAACAGGCCCTAATGTGCAAATTGCCCTTAATAGTTCATAAAAAATTATTTCGTCATACCACTAACCCATCCTTTGTGACAAAAGTATTTACTGAGCCTTTCTTTAATTAGGCTATACAAATGTCTTTGAGAGAAATGAGAGAATCCTACATTCCTTGGATATCTGCAGGCAGCTGAGATGCTGTTTAGGGAAAAAAAGGGCTTCAGATCAACTTTAGCGCTAATAAAGGAGAAAAAAAGTGTTTGAAAGGTCTCGAAATGACAAAGCACTTTGCATCAGTTGCTACTCTGATTAGAAGAAACTAGGTGGACACATGAATCCCCACAGTACCAGAGGAACAGCAGGGACTGTGATTTTCCTTATGGATATGTGCACACAGTTTATTTTGAAGGCAACCACCTGGTCTTTTGTGCATACATTTTCTATGTATTACGTTAGACATCTCTTTCAGGATGAGGGATGTTTGCTACTGCCGTTTTACAGGGCTTGCTACAACCCAACTCGCTGAGTCCACAACATCCCATTCCTTGTAAGCTCTGTGAATTATTTCATTAGTCAGCAGTATTGCTGCAGTGATCTGTTCAAATCACCATACAAGGACTTCACATAATATTTATTTCATTATTTGCCTTTGTATATTGGGTATAGCCTGGCTGGACAACAGAATGCCCTTTCCAGCAGAGACCAGAGAGTTGTTCCATGCAAAAGAAAAACAAAATAATTGAAAAGATTTAAAATAAATACTCAAATTATATCAAATTTCAACATTTGATAGGTGAAAAAGAAAAAAGGTAGTTACAGTCAATTTGAAGGCATAAATGTATGGTAAAGTCACATTAGTCCATGAATTATTTATGATTACTAAAACAGGCTACACCTTTTATAAGGGATATGAACAATGAAGTTAGAGTGATATGACTGAGAAAAATGGGATGAAACAGTAATACGAAGGAATAGAAGGTTAAGCAAGATAATGAAGAAAAAGAGCAGGCAGAAAAAAATGAAAGGTAAGATAGTGGGGAGAGGTGAATTCCTTAGGAGAAGGAAGAAGAGGATAATTACTTATTAGATGTATATTAGAGTGGAATGGCAGGTTGGAGGAGCCTCAATCCTCACCACTGGCAATAGTGAGGGACGTACACAATGGGAGGATGACAAGTACACACACAGTAAAGTGCAATTTCCCTAGAAAGCACACTGAGATCACAGTCAGTCTGGGGCTGGTTTCTCCCTTTCACCAGGTCCCCAGTAAGTCTCCCCACTGGCACAGCTATAGAGTTGAGTCCTTAGCCAGGGTTTCAAGTCCAGTCCTCCCAACACTCTCTGTTGAACCAGTGCTTTGTTTCCCTGCCTAAGTAGCTGACACACACACACTTATACTTTGAGATTTGAGATATACATAAACACACACCTGGGAAAGGCTGGCACAGGTTTACTAGCTATGCCTCGTTCTGCCCAGACTATAAGGCGGTTACCTCTGCCACCAAAACCCATTATCAGCTACTTTAAGGCCCTTACCAAAGGGTGACTAATCCTACTGTGTAATGTTACTATTAATTCAAGTGGTAGTTTTGACCAAGAGCAAGGCTATTTAGGAGTGGCCTGTACAGTCTCACCAAATACATATGTAAGTACTCCAGGAGTTAAACTGTGTCTCACAAATATCAGCCACAAAGATAGGTTTAAATATATGAAAAACTTGAGTGGAGATCCAGGTGCCCAAAAAGACCAGTACCAACAGCCGAGAAGGATCACCAAATGATTTATTAAAATCAACAAGCAGCAAAAATAGCAAGTGATAGCAATTTAGTGCTTTCATTTAGGTAACGACTTGCTGATTTCAATAAATTGCTTGGTGATATTTCTCGGCTGTTGGTACTGGTCTTTTTGGGGACCTGGATCTCCACTCAAGTTTTCATTTGTTTGGTTTGGATGTCCTTCAATGATGCATCTGCAGTCATAACAAATGGGTTGTCCTGTCGTCAGGCAGCCCTTCGGTCAGCCGGATTCCAAAGTCTGGGTCTGGCCTCGGCTGGTGTCGCACTTCACCCGACGTCATAGCTGCAGTTCTTCGGGTATAAAGGCATCAGCCGACGCCATTTTCCTCAGTCTTTCTTGCCGCGTGGCGCCCGAAGCAGAAGCTGTTCGCAAGTGCCGGTCGGTCAGATCCAGAGATTACTACTACCGAATACTACTTCGAAGACTTCTAAAAAGCTAAGTACCCCGTTTTATGGACTCTTTCTTGCCTCAGCCGATGTCAGAAAAAGTGAACAACTGTTTAACTTGTGGGAAACAAATACCTCATAAAGATTTCCACTCTTACTGCTTACCTTGTTTAGGCCCAGACCACGACGTAGCAGCTTGTTTAGCCTGTGCTTCTTTCAACCGACGGACGCTTAGACGTCGGGTCGGAGTTTGCTGAACAGTTTTTCGGCTCAGATTTTGCGTACATAATGCCGTCGGATCCTCCGACTTCACAAGTTGTTAAGAAACGCAAAGAAAAGGACCGACACTCGCAGTCCGCGGTTTCGGCCGAAACCGCGGTTAAGCAAACAGCGAGTGTCTCGGTTTCGGCCGAAACCGAGCAAATGGTTCTATCTTCAGCCGAATCCATGACTACTACCGAGGCCCCTTCTAACCTAGTTGAATCGGCCTCTGAAGTTCTACCTACTACTGTGGTTTCACAAGAATTATCGGACACCATCCCTTTGGATGTTTCAACCCCTGCACGTGGTGCTGCTAGGCCGCCTGCAGCCATGTCCATAAAGGCCTTTGCCAGGGCTAAAGCAGCCAAAACTTCTAAGTCTGTGCCTGTTAAGCCCCCCTCTCACAGGCCCAGTTCCAGTTCCCAAATGCTCACTCTGGCAGAGGACCTCATCTCTTTAATTAGGGGATCCCAATCTCACCCAGACAGGGCCTCTCAACCTCCTCCAGAAAAGAGACCTAGAGCAGAGCCCCCCGAGCCAGTGTCCTCAGATGATTCTTCTGATGATACAGACAATACAGATCATCCAGAGGCTCCTTTTTCTACTTATGAAGACTCCGATGCTGAGGAATCGATTCCTTCTGCCTCTCCACCAGAGGAATTTTCCTTTGGGGAAACCTTACATGCCATGAGAGAACAATTCCAATGGCAGGGACAAGATTTCTCAGATTCAAGGAAAAGGCTTAGGACCTTTTTACATTTACCACAACATAGGCCTTTAGCTATACCTCCAGTTCTTCCTGTTGTAGATGATGCATTTAATGATGCTTGCACTGCTCCTGATACTTTACTTCCAGCCCCTGCTAAGCCCGATAGGTTCTACAGGGT
The DNA here is from genome assembly GCF_019279795.1 of Protopterus annectens. NCBI lineage: Eukaryota > Metazoa > Chordata > Ceratodontiformes > Protopteridae > Protopterus > Protopterus annectens. The sequence continues at coordinate 1,560,871,255 of NC_056737.1, forward strand.
CCCGGACACTCATCACCATTTATACAAGGCCCCTTTTGCAGATCCCGAGACTATCTCACAGGGGCCTAAGGCAGTAGCTTCGACCTCAGTTAAAAACCCTCTCCCTTCTGAAAGGGAATCCAGGTCCTTAGAGAGATGGGGTAAAAAAGTATACACCTCTGCTACTCTCTCAGCTAGGGCATTGAACGGTCAGTTTCATATGATCCAATACCAGGAGTTTATGCTTGATCAGTTAACTAAGAAACTGTCCTCTGATGATTCTTTAGATAAGAAATATGTTCTAGAAATGGTGCATAACATTCAGCAGGTTAGTAACCATTCTTTAAAATGTGGCTATGATGCACTGGAGGCTTCCTTTAGATCAGCCATGACTGGCACAGTTATAAGAAGGCATGCATGGTTGAAAGAACAGGTCTTGCGGATCATGTTAAAGCAAAACTATTAGATGCTCCTATGGATAAGGTCAGTTTATTTGGTTCTCCTGCTCAACAGGTACTGAAGAAAATGGAAGAGAAGGCAAAATCTGTACAAACAGTGAAAGATTTCTTACAGGTTCAGCCTCCAAGGTTTAGCAGGAATTGGCCTTCCAAAAATTGGTCCTTTCCAGACTCCTCTAAAACTCAGAGAGGCAGGAATAGGCGTTCAAGAGGCAGAAATCAATCCAGAGGAGGTGCCTACAGGGGACGCCAGTGGCAAGGTAACAACCAACGAGGCACAGACACAACAACTACCACTGCAACAGGACAATCACAGTGACTTGGCTCTGGCACCGCCTACCAGGGAACAAATAGCAGCACCCTTAGGCGGAAAGTTAGCCTTATTTTGAAAAAACTGGCACCATATCACAAGAGACAAGTGGATTTTGCAAACTATAGACCAAGGCTACAGGTTCCATTTCCATACTTTACCAGGAAAAAGAGGAATGCAAAACCTGCCACCAAATCAAAAGACAGAAGCTCTAAAACAAATAGCTCAATTAGCAAAGATGAGAGCTGTGGAAAGGGTACCATCTATGGAACAAGGAAAGGGATTTTACTCCAGACTAAAAATTGGAGGCCTATTCTCGACCTGTCCGCTTTAAACACATTCATCATTGTTCCAAAATTCAAAATGCTGACCCTACAGCAACTTCTTCCCATGCTGGGCAAGGAGTATTGGCTGGTGACTCTAGATCTCAAGGAGGCATACCTGCACGTCCCCATACGACCAAATTGCAGAAGATACCTCAGATTTCTTGCAGGATCAGAGCATTATCAATTCTCAGCATTGCCCTTTGGCTTATCTACTGCGCCCAGAGTGTTCACGAAATGCCTGGCATCAGTAATCGCTCACTGCAGGCTTCAGGGAATCCAAATATATCCATACCTGGACGACTGCCTGATACAAGCGGACAACAAAAACAAGCTAACAGAAGACTTATAAAGAGTCATTTGCTTACTGCAAGCCCTGGGATATACAGTCAATATAAAAAAGTCAAGACTGATACCATCCCAAAGAATAACCTTCTTAGGTGCAGAATTGGACACAGTAAAACAGATGGCATTCCTAACTGCAGAAAAACAAGAACAACTTCCTCTCTACTTCTTGGCATTAACAGAGCAGAACAAACTAACAGCAAGGAAAGTACTGCAGGCCTTGGGCTTCATGGCATCTTGCATAATCCTGGTCCCTCATGCCAGACTGCATATGAGAAAGCTACAGTGGTACCTGAAGAATTTATAGTCTCAACACAGGCACAGCTTAGAAACCGAAATACCACTAATCCCATGCCTGAAACAAGAGTTCCTATGGTGGGCTCAGGCATGCCAGTCAAACCCAGGTTTGCCCTTCCACAGCATTCAACCAAGCCAAACCATCACAACGGACGCCTCAGACCTCGGTTGGGGGGCCCACATGCTGGACAAGTGCATACAAGGCTTATGGACTCCAGATCAGCTGCACCTGCACATAAATCAAAAGGAAATGCTAGCAGTAAAACTAGCAATCCAGAATTTCAGACCTTTCCTCCAAGAAGGGCAGTTGATGATAAGGACAGACAACACCACAGTCATGTGGTACATCAACAAACAGGGAGGCACTCATTCATACCCTCTATGCCGGATGGCACTGGACCTATGGAATATGGCTCTGAGCTACAACATTCAGTTACAAGCAATTTTTGTACCGGGAAAAGAAAACATCCTAGCAGACATATTAAGCAGAACTACCTCGGATGCTCACGAATGGATGCTACACCCGGACATCTTCAAGGTCATCACAAAGAAATGGGGACTGCCACAAATAGACCTATTCGCATCCCCACTCAATCACCAGCTCAAGAAATTCTGCACAAGGACTTACCACCCACTTGCTTGGAAGGTGGACTCTCTATCCTTCAGTTGGAAAGGCCTGACAGCATATGCATTCCCACCTCTTCCTTTGATGCACAAGGTGCTATTGAAAATCAAAGAGGAACATCCAAGGATCATTCTGATAGCTCCAGACTGGCCAAGACAACATTGGTACCCATTACTGAGAAGCATGTCTCGGGGAAAAATGTGGACACTGCCCCTGATTCCTTTGCTGTTAACTCAGAATGGCTACAACACCCTGCATCCAAACCTGAAAACTCTGCAGCTGACTGCCTGGAACATTACATAAGAGCAACTAACCCAGATTTATCCCAAAGGGTTAAAGACATTATCCTTGAGGCCCGCAGACCTTCAACAACAAGGAACTATGCAGGAAAATGAAAAAGGTTTCTCATTTGGAGTTCTGAAAGGGGAAAAGATGTGTCAAAGGTAGACATTGCCAACATCCTGGAGTATTTGGCAGAACCTTTCCATACAGGCCTGTCCTATTCCTCCATCAAGATACATGCATCAGCTATTTCTGCGGAATACAGCTTCGATCCCCCTGTCTTCTCGCATCCTCTACTCAGGCAGTTTCTGAGAGGAATTAAAAATGTAAAACCTCCTAGGAAACCAACATTACCAGCATGGGACTTGAACTTTGTGCTAGAAAAATTGACACTCCCCCCTTTCGAACCAGCAGCAACAGCAGATCTACAACACCTATCCTGGAAAACTGCTTTTCTGCTGGCAATTACCTCAGCAAGAAGGGTTTCTGAGCTACAGGCTTTAATGGCAGTACAACCCTTCCTAATCTTCCATCAAGATAGAGTGTCCATGAGAACCAATCCTACATTTATGCCTAAGGTGGTATCCAGAGTGTCTTTAAACCAGGCAATCCACCTACCTACCTTCTTCCCCAATCCACAAAACAAGGGGGAAAGACTGCTGCATACTTTGGATGTACATGGACAGTTGCGCTACTACCTGGACAGAACCAAGGGCAATAGAAAAACTGACCAGCTTCTGGTAGCATATGCAACAGGAAGGGAAGGAAAAGCAATTTCAAAACAGACAATCTCCAAGTGGATAGGAACTTGCATTAGATTCTGTTACTCCTACCATGGAAAGCAAACTCCACAGAACATAAGGCCTCATTCTACAAGGGCTACAGCCACTACCACAGCTTTCTTACGAGGAGTGGCTACCAAGGACATTATAGAGGCTGCTACTTGGACCTCCGTGCATACATTTGCCAAGCAGCATAACTTACCTTTATACTCTAGATCCCGAGCAGGGTTTGCCACTGCTGTTTTGCAAGGGATCCTAACTACACCATAATTTCCTCTTCCTCCTCCCCTAGTTTGGCTGTGGTATTCTACCCATTTGTTATGACTGCAGATGCATCCTTGAAGGACATAGTACAGTTTTGTACCTACCATAAATGTAGATGTCCGAACAGGAATGCATCTGCAGTCAGGATTACCCACCCTCCTTCCCCTCTGTGGTATTCCTAGGGTATTTGCCCACCTAATAGCTAGCTGGGGGGGGGATCTCTTATGGTGTATTTGTTTGTATATATGTACATACATGCTTATTTTTTGTGTTTGCCTTCTACTATTTGGAAACATTGGCATTTATCCAAAATTTAGCTATCCAAGAGGGCAACTGGCATCTGGGGCAAGAAACACTGAGGAAAATGGCGTCGGCTGATGCCTTTATACCCGAAGAACTGCAGCTATGACATCGGGTGAAGTGCGACACCAGGCGAGGCCAGACCCAGACTTTGGAATCCGGCCGACCGAAGGGCTGCCTGACGACAGGACAACCCATTTGTTATGACTGCAGATGCATTCCTGTTCGGACATCTACATTTATGGTAGGTACAAAACTGTACTTTCTTGGTTTGTCAGTACATAGGTTTAAATATATTTAATAATAAACAATAAAAGAACAAGACAATACTCAATAAATCAACACAGTAACTTCAAAGTTCAAAATCACAGGAAATATTTTAAAACGACATAAAATAAAATAAAAATAAAAAAATAAACATTGCAGGACAGTCTCAAATAAATACAGAAAATACCTAAGCTAATCTTTACTGTATTCCTGTCTATATCTAAAAGAGATACTATGTCCTAAATCTTACTTACAGCAAGGCAAGTGCAGATGGTGTTGATGTGTGGATGTTCTTGCTAGGTCCAAAACAAAATGCAAAATGCCTTGTCTCTCTCTCAGACAATTCTTAAATTATTATCAAATATTACTGCTGGGTTAGCTTGGATGACATCACTTTTTGTCACTTGACTTCAGTTTCCAAGCTAAACCCCTTTTGTCAAAACTAACAGAATTTAGCAGCTGTCTGTGAGAATACATAGCCTTTCAGATGTTTGCACCTGCTAGAGGACATAAAACAATAAAAGACTTACAAAACAATGCAGAAGGCACCCTAGTTCTAGACATCCTGTCTCCTTGCTGCATTGAAACTAATTTTTGTAGCACAATCACAAAACAATTTAATTTCAACATAGTTTATTGAAGTTTTGCAAGTTAACCCTTTTTATGTTCTAGTTTCTACTGTTAAAAATATACATTTCCCCAGGTATATAGTTTATATGCATTTCTGTTCTTTTCCAGTAGGGTGCACTGTGGACACATCCTTGAAGATACTGTAAAAACCCTATTCAGCACACACACTTCTGTACCAGTAGTTTAATATATACATAACATATAGTTCTCTTAGTTTTGTAAGACAAGCATATGAATCATGTTGATATTCACAAATGACATATGACTGTTTACAAAATTCCAAATAGCTGGGCTGGCAGCGTGACACTGGGATTAATAAAATTGCTAGTGTGGACTAGAGCTTGTGCAAAGTGGTGTTCATGTAGGTCACTGTTGCACTACAGGTTCCCTTCCTGTTATCATATGGGCATTGTAAGGTTATGGTGTAGGTTCATAGGTACTTACTAGGCTATTGATGATGGCCTTTCCTCATCCATTCCTCCTTTCTACCTTTTCCATGATAAAACCTCAGGCCTAGATAGACTTGAGGAACCCAGATTCCATACATCACTGACCTAGCAGCTGTCCTTATGTTTTCTTTTTTTTTGTTGTTAAATGGGCAAGCTGGTCTCTGTTTAACCCTGGAATTATACCTGGAAGGGGGGGGGGGCATAATGCCAGTATGGCATGGGCATATGTCTGCTTTATCAATGGAGGGGCAAGCATCCATCTGGCCTAAGGGATTAAGGTGTCAGGCTCTAGAAATCAGGCCAGGGACTAGGCCTTCTACAATAGTTGTCCCAATGGCTAAGACTACTGCAACAGATCTACTCGGGCTTGTACTTTTATAGTAATGTTCTTCACTTAATTCACTGTTGTAGTAGTCCTGACTACTGGGACTTTTTGTCTCCAAGTTTTGGACATTTTGACAAGTTTCATAAGCTCAGAGTCCTGGCTGTCTGGCCTGACATCTTGAACTCAGAACCTTTCCCTCTCCAGGCATGGTGGCCATCCTCCCACCTTGGATATCAAATGCTTGAAGTATAAAACTGGCATCTGCCAATACCATTTGGGTCTTGCTGCAGTGCATACAGTACAATGGAAAAGTATTTGCTCGCTTCCTGATTTCTTATTCTTTTGCATGTTTGTCATACTTAAATGTTTCAGATCAGCAAACAAATATAAATTTTAGACAAAGATAACCCAAGTAAATGCAAAATGCAGTTTTTAAGTGATGATTTTATTTATTAAGGAAAAAATATATCCAAACCTACATGGCCCTGTTTGAAAAAGTAATTGCCCCCCCCCAAACCTAATAACTGGTTGTGCCATCCTTAGCAGCAAAAACTGCAATCAAGCGTTTCCGATAACTGGCAATGAGTCTTTCATATCGCTGTTGAGGAATTTTGGCCCACTCTTCTTTGCAGAATTGTTTTAATTCAGCCATATTGGAGGGTTTCCGAGCATGAACCGCCTTTTTAAAGTCATGCCACAACATCTCAATTGGATTCAAGTCTGGACTTTGACTAGGCCACTCCAAAACCTTCACCGTGTTCTTTTTAAGCCATTCAGAGGTGGACTTGCTGGTGTGTTTTGGATCATTGTCCTGCTGCAGAATCCAAGTGCGCTTCAGCTTGAGGTCACGAACTGATGGCCGGACATTCTCCTTCAGGATTTTTTGGTCGAAAGCAGAATTCATAGTTTCATCAATCACAGCAAGTCGCACAGGTCCAGAAGCAGCAAACCAGCCCCAGACCATCACACTACCTCCACCATGTTTGACTGTTGGCATGATGTTCTTTTTCTGAAATGCTGTGTTACTTTTACGCCAGATGTAACAGGATGCACACCTCCCAAAAAGTTCAACTTTTGTTTCATCAGTCCACAGAATATTTTCCCAAAAGTTTTGGGGATCATCAAGATGTTTTTTTGGCAAAAGTGAGATGAGCCTTTATATTCTTTTTGGTCAGTAGTGTTTTTCGCTTTGGAACTCTGCCATGCATGCCATTTTTTCCCAGTCTCTTTCTTATGTTTCAGTCATGAAGACTGACCTTAACTGAGGCAAGTAAGGCCCACAGTTCTGTAGATGTTGTTCTGCGTTCTTTTGTGACCTCTTGGATGAGTCGTTGCTGCGCTCTTGGGGTAATTTTTGTAGGCAGGCCACTCCTGGGAAGGTTCACCACTATTCCATGTTTTCTCCATTTGTGGATAATGGCTTTCACCGTGGTTTGATGGAATCCTAAAGCTTTAGAAATGGCTTTGTAACCTTTTCCAGACTGACAGATGTCAATTATTTTGTTTCTCATCTGTTCTGGAATTTCTTTAGATTGTGGTATGATGTCTTCCTTTTTGGGATCTTTTGGCCTACTTCACTTTGTCTGACGGGTTCTATTTAAGTGATCTCTTGATTCAACAGGTCTGGCAGTAATCAGGCCTGGGTGTGGCTAGTGAAATTCAACTCCGCTTTCACAAAAATGTGATTAACCACAGTTACTTCATGATTTAACAAGGGGGAGCAATTACTTTTTCACAAAGAACCACGTAAGTTTGGATAGTTTTTTTCCCCCTTAATAAATAAAATCATCACTGAAAAACTGCATTTTGTGTTTACTTGGGTTATCTTTCTCTGATGATCTGAAACATTTAAGTGTGGCAAATATGCAAAGAAATAAGAAATCAGGAAAGGGGCAAATACTTTCTCGTTGCACTGTACCTTACAGATCTAATGTCCAGTGTCCGGCATCATTCATTCATCTTTGGAGCTCAGGATAAGATAAGTACCCCATTTTGGAATATTCTTTTTCCTTGTATTTGTGATCAAATAGTTTTGCTTAGTCTGTTTTTTCTCCATTGTGACCATATGTCAGAGTCCATGAAGGGAAGTTTTGTGTGTATTAGACAAATTCTCCACAAAGGCATCCGTCTCCATTGTATTTTTTTATACAGCCTATTTTGATGTGGAAGACTTAAATTTATTGGGGGTTTTATGCCTAAAGTTATCAGGAGTAAATAGCGTTCCCTGCAGCATTACCACATCAGAAAGAAGCTCAGGGCCCTTACATGACCTCTGATTGTGTCGGCAGGGTCATCTTTAGGTTCCAGTGTCCTCTGGAAGAAAAGACAACTAAAGGAGAAGGTTGAAGGAGACCTGGAAAATGCAATTCTAGTATCAGACATTCCAAGTGATCCAAGGAGGTGGTTCCAATTGAGGGACTTTCAGAGCCCCCCTGACTTGTACACCTCTTCCTCCTGTGTCCGCTGGTGACCTCCCTTTGGAGAGCCCACTCTGGCTAGGGATCTGAGCCATGAAATGGAAGTCAAGAACTATTATTTAGAAGGTAAACCTTCTACTCTGGATGTACCAATTAAAAAGACCAAAAAGATTAAGCATGGATCATCTGGTTCTAATTCCTTGCAGGTGTCTGTTTAGATACTGGGTTGGTCTGCCTGACCCCAATCCCAGACCCTACTTGAACAGTGGCATTCCCTGGTCCACAATTCCTTACAAGCTTTACAGAGCCAGGGAGAGAACTGCTTGTGTCTACAGTTCCCTCTCTCAAAAGAAAGAGGGAACACTCTCCTTTAAAGGTTGAGCACCCCCCAAAGACTAAGGGGAAGACCTGGACTGTTCCTTCCACAAATCTTCCTCCGCTTGTTATGACATTGACATTGAGGATGCTTTCCTCATGTTCTACCACAGAGGGAATCTTATCTGAAAAGACTTGTACAAAAATGAAAGAGCACTTCAAATGACAATGAAGAGGGGCTTTAAGATTCAACAAACATATTCTGGCTTACTGGGCTTGGATGCCTCCCAACTTGTTGCTATTTCTCTTGTCTTGGGAGCCCCGGAGGATGATTTTCTGGCAGCCTCACAAGGACCAGAGTCACAAACCTCTCTGAAAAAAACAGACAAGTACTAAGGATCAAAAAGACCCCATAACTTCATATATAGAAACCATGGAGTAGTTTCAACTGTAGTTTCTGTGGCTCAAGAAAAGGGGCCCAAGTTGATTCCTGCTCCCAAGTCTGCTCAATAAAGAAAACAGAGTGCTGGATAGATTTGGGAAGAACGTTTATCCTGTTGCTACCTTGGCCTTTAACTCATTAGTACCCGTGTGCTGTCAGATGTCACACCTATAACAGCTTACCCTTTTCAGAACATTTTCTGAAAAATAAACTTAAAAAGCATAAGATAAATAAATGTTAAGTATTTTGTGAATAACAAAAGCTATTAGAACTGTACAAATAGTAGTGTTATCAGTAAGAAGTGTTCTTTATAGTGATAAAAGTCAGTGCATTCATACTCTTTCAATACACTGTGATACATTGTAATACAAGTTGGCATGTCTTGTAAACTGTACTGCCTAGAGAGATGTTATAACATTTTTCTTAACCAGACATATTTACATGACATAAAGAAATTCCTCTGAGTGCATGTTTGAGTTATTTACAGAAATATGAAAACATATACTTAATTGTATAATATAGCAATAACCCACACCTGGGTGTGGGTAATGCTGGATTTAACAACGAAATATACACCAGGATCTTTATTAAATAAAGCTTTCGGGTCTACACCCTTTATCAGTATAACTTAACATATAAAAAATCACCATTTAAATAGGAGAACATAATGCTGGATTTACCCACGATTGGTGTGGTTTGGTCACGAGGGTGAAGCCCAAGTGGCCAAACAAAGCCAGCCGTGGGTAAATCCAGCATTACCCACACCCAGGCGTGGGTTATTGCTATTATACAATGACATTATTTAAGAAAAAAAAAATTTACTTTTCTTAAATAATGGCATTATATAATGCCTCCTTGCTGCCCTCCAGCAGCTGTCTGGTATTTTGTGGCAGTTCTCATGTACTGCGCATGCCTATACAGTACATCAGAGCTGTGGGCAAAAGCAACAGAGAAAGCAAGATCTCCGTTGCTTTTTAAAAACTGTTTCGCTATGTTAAATGAGTTTAACATAGTGAGACAGCTTTAAAAAAGCAACAGAGAATCTCCGTTGCTTTTTTAAAGCTGTCTCGCTATGTTAAACTCGTTTAACATAGCGAGACAGTGTGAAGCAATGGAGATCTTGCATTCTCCGTTGCTGTAAAAAAAAAAGAGTTATAGTCATGGAAAAAGTCTGGGTGACCCGGACCTTTTTCCTTTACTATAACTCTGATTTACAACGTGCACGCTGATCAGTTATTTAAAAAAATGACATTGTTAATCTAGGATGCCCTGCAATACTAGTAACACTTGAGTATTTCTAAAGATGTGCAACTTAACAGTGCAAATATCAAAGATGGTTTTCTTCAAGAATGTGTAAGGTTTCACCCAATGTCTTGGAACAGTTTGTAAGTCACTTGTTTTTTGAAATTTTCAGTGCATGTGGAAATATTTTTTATTTTCATAATTACTAGCAATATCTCCGGTATAATGTGATATTGTTAATAAACTTTCCTGTCTCCCACCATGGCATTTCACACCATACACCTCAGTAACTTGTATGGCTCTCGGCTATGAAATTATGAACATAAATATGAAAATATGAATGTGCCATCTTAATGGATTCATTTCTGTATTGCAGGGCATCCTAGATTAACAATGTCATTTTTTAAATAACACTCTTCATTTTCTAATTATTATTAACTGATTAGACACTTGATTAAAGAAGTCAGGCCCTAAAAAGGTCTGGACACCATAAGAAGTTATGGGTGTAAAGTGGAAGTGTGCAGAAAGAATGTTACAGGCTTAAGTGAGCTAAAGTCATCTGTTGTCTGATTCGTGTGACCAACGTTTCAGATATCTTTCTTAGACCAACTAAGAAATGCTAGGGATGGTGTCTGATGTGAACCTGAGGGCAAAACTATTAGAGCATACCCAGACATTGAGGCAAGTGATGAAACATTCCATTAAGTGCAGAAATGATGCTGCGAATGCAGCGATCAGGGCAGCAGCCAAAGGTTCAGTAATTAGAAGGCATCCATGTCTGTGTCAGCATCCCTTGCCGGAGGATATCAAAGTACAACTTTTTAATGCACCCTTAGACACAGAAGTTCTCTTTGGGAACACTACTAGTGAGGTGTTTAGAAAAATGGAGGAAAGAGAAGAGTTGTGCAGCGTCTCAAATACCTTTTTTTGTCTCCCCTTGTATCAAGAAATGCAAGGAATTACTCTTCCAGAAAGGTAAACTAGAGAAGAGTAAAATGGCTGAGGCAAAAATAAAAAAAAATGGCAGGGAGAGAACCTAGGAAAATGTGGGGGACCTTATGAGTCAGGTCTGTTACGAAAGCGCTTGTTTTCACTTTGTGCTGCATTAAAGAAGACTTTGTTTTAATATTGCTCTTGGAGTTGCATTTTTACCAGATGAATTATTTTCGCACAGAGGCTTCACAGTGGAACTCTTGATTTGTGGGCATATTTTTTTGTAACTGCCGTCAGTCCAGGAGATTTGGTACGCTGATTTCCCGCCTACACTGATTCTTGGTTGGTTTTCTGTTTTGTTTTTTCGCTGTTACCTTATGGGTCCAACTATGACTGGATGGAACTTCAACCCATCTCAGCACCCCTCCCCCCTTTCTATGCAAGGTAGCAGGAAGGCCTGACAGAGTGCCCAGAAAAAAGTGGGGAAAAAAAAAAAAAAAAGAGCACACATGGAAAATGGATCTTGGAGATTATTTCCCAGGGTTACAAATTACAGTTTGCAAAGATTGCAGATATGACATGAACCTGCTATCCCAAAAGATGAAAGTCATATAATTATCACCATTCTGCAAGACATTTTGATTTTAGGGATTTATATAGTTAGTATCAGTAATAGAGCTTAATTAAAGAATATCACTCGAGACTTTTCATCATACGCAGAAAAGTTAGACCTTGGGGGACCCATTCTGGAGCAGATAAAACTCGATACATTTCCTGATGGTCCTAGAATTCAAAGTGTTAACCCTCCAGACCCTGTTACCACTCTTGTTTTCGCAAGCCCCGATGGTCCTCCTGGATCTTAAAGATGCCTACCTTTGCATTTCTATCCGTAGGCGCAACAGTTTTTCTTTCTCTGCTTTGAAGCAATGGGATTCTATTGCCAGTTTTTGCCCTGGCCCTGATTCCAAAAGATTTGCTGTCAGTGTAAATGATGTTTTGGAATCTGGTCCTCATAGAAAGCCTCTTTATAAATGGGCCTTACATCAAAGTAAGTCGTTTACACTGAGAGCAAGTCTTTTGGAATCAGGGTAGACTGACACTGAGAACAAGTCTTTTGGATTGTCGTTTGGCTTAGCTTCTGCATCCAGGGTTTTCACAAAGGACAAGGCTCCAGTAATAGCTTTCAATATGTCCAAAAGACTACATATATATATATATATATATATATATATATGTTTTAATATATATATATATATATATATATATATATATATATATATATATATATATATATATATATATATATATATATATATATATATATATGTATATATAGGAGCACTACAGAATCCTGAAAGCCCAAAATCCAGAAAGTTCAAAATACTGAAAACTCAAAATACTGAAAACATACAGGATACCAACATTCACTATATTCCAACACAAATACATACAGAAACATATTACCCTTCAACTATATACAGGGAGGCAAGCCCCCCTGAACTCCCCACACCCCCTGCTACTTAAATATATCAACTCCAAGATTGCACTTCACTACACTAAGTGCAATCTTGGAGTTGATATATTTAAGTAGCAGGGGGTGTGGGGCTCATGGGGGCTTGCCCCCTGCTTATACTTGGAGAACACTAATATAGGTTGTGTTTTATTTGTTTCTGTGCTGGAATATAGTGAGTCTTGGTATCCTGTGTGTTTTCAGGATTTTGAATTTTCAGTATTTTGAACTTTTGGGATTTCGGTCTCAGGATTTTGGTCTTCAGGATTTTGGGCTTTCAGGATTCTGTAGCGCTCCTAGATATATATATATATATATATATATATATATATATATATTGTTACTTGGACAGCTGACTTACTCCGGCAACTTCCTAGGAAGAGGTGAGCAGTGTCCTCATTTTCACCATAGAAAGTATGCCTTTCCATTTCACTGTTGCAGTGTTCTTTACATTAGGGATCCCCTGCCAAGGGCAGCCTGGCCTGATGTCCAGCCAGTATACCAAAGCCTTTAGGTTGCTTTAAGGTGCACCATATGTCACACGTATGCCCCTTGGCTAGTGCGGGGCATAAAGGTGATGTCCGGACATAACATCCTCAGAATTGCATTGCTGCTAGTCTGTACGCCATTGCTTGGTCATTGGTCTGAATGCCAGTTCCCTTGCTTGTTCACCAAGCCATTGCAGATAAGTGCCCTGTTGGGTTTTATTTTTACTTACCCTTTTTTATTGTCTATGGGGTTTCATGTCATCCAGGAAGGGGAAATGCCAGTATGTGAGACAGAGACCCCATAAAGACTGCCATGGCCAGTGTCTTTTTTGCTTAGGCATCTCTCTCAGCAATACATCCTGTTCCATTTGTTGGGCTTTTGTATCTAAAACCGTTCATAGTAGACTATCTTCTTTGGCACTTTATCTTGAAAATCAGCTCGGTGAAGATGAAGGCCAAGAAGCCTGGGCTGGAATTTTCTGCTGTTCAGTCTCTGCAGGACATCTCTCCTGAGGCAAGTGAATGCCCAGAGGTTCGGCTGAGTTTGTTGTTGGGTTCCTCTGCTGTGACCAGGTTGGAGGCTGGTGGGGATCCGACTTTCAGCACATCCAGAAGGCTTTGCAGACGTCCGTTTCAGATGCTCAGGGGGAACCCACAGCTGATTATTTCTGAGGAGCCTAGGGGTATTTTTCTGTGACTAATATTTGAGGAAATCCCTACTACTGTCATTGAATACCATCCTGGGTCAGAGCCTTCTAAATTTTATAAGGCAGACATCACATTGAAGAAAAAGTAAAATACTAAACATATTTCTCCTACTCCTAAGGATCCACAAAGCGAATGGCAGGGCTTCTGTCCAGGTTTGTTTAGTGCTTTGATGGTATTGAAACTTCCTCAGGGAGTTTCTGTTCCAGCCCCCCCCCCCCCACTCCCCTGAAAAGATCCAGAGAACAGGATTTCTTTGAGGAGGTGCTAGATTTCTTCTCCTTTGGACTGTGGGTCAGAGGAAGAGGAATCCACCAGTTCTGATACTCCCTTTGAAGAGATTTCTCTTTGGAGAACACTATGTCCAGGATGATGGAGTTCTTTAAATGGGATTGTGCTCAGGTATCTGAGGTACGTAAAAGATACTATGAGTTGCTGCAGATGGATTCCTCCTGTGTTGGCTGCCTTGTTGGATGCTTTTTTCTAAGGCTCTAGTCTCTCAGCCTTCTGCTTCCAAGAAACTCGATTTTATTGAGGACTGCAATTTTTTTTACGTGTCCTTCTGCTGACCCCTCAGTGGTGTCTGTAGCTTCTGACAAGCCCTCTCAGTTGCTTTCGTCTCCTAAGTTACTGCCCTCTGGTAAAAAGAGCAGGACCATGGAAAGGCTAGGCAAGAAGGTTTACACCTCTGCTGTTTTGGCTTTTAGTGCTGTTAATTATCAAACCCATATGCCCAGGTACTTGTTGGCTCTCCTATCCTAGACTTGTCAGGTTATTTCTGATCTTCCAGACTCTGAGGATAAAACGTCTGCCCTTTCCCTGTTAGGAAATTCCTCACAGGTGGGTTTATCATTCCATTAAGTGTAGTTATGATGCAGCAGATGCTTCCTCTAGGGCTGCTGCTTTTGGGTCAGTGATGAGGGAGGTATTCTTGGCTTCAGCTTCAACCTTTGCCTGATGATATTAAGGCTAAGTTGATGGGTGCCTATCTTGATAATAAGCACTTGTTTGGTGAAGCTGTAGCTGATATGTTAAGTCCCTTTAGGATAATGGCAAGGTTTTACAGGAACTTAAACATGAATTTGTTTTTCCTGTGCCTAAATTTCAGATCAACTATCCCAATAAACTAGCCTTTGTCCACAGGTAATTTTGCCTCCTCCTAAGGGCAAAAAGGGTAGCAAGTAGGCTCCTCCTGCTAAGGCTACTTAGACTTCAGTGCCTCAGAGGTCTCCTTTTCCTGAAAACCAGGTGCTGTCTGACTGTCCTATTCTTCCCAGCTACTTTCCTGTTTTTCTTCACCCCCCCTCTCTTCCTGTTTGGCTACAGATTATTCAGGATTCCTGGGTCCTGTTCATTACTCATAAGGGATATTACATGGTTTAGAAATCCCTTCCTCCTTTTATGGGTGTTCCTTCGCCCTCTGTGGAACAACTCTCCTTTCCAGACATGCTTTGGGACTTTGGGACTCAGGGTGCTATTCAAGAGGTGCCTGTGCCCCAAAGGAGGAGGAGTGTTTACTCCAAGATGTTTCTAGCACCCAGAAAAAGAGTACTTTGGGAGACCAATTCTAGACCTCTTATCTGAACGGTTTTCTGAAGATGCCCTTCATACAAATGCTGTCCATTTAGACTTTGTTCCCGCATTTGCTTCAGGCTTGCATAGTGTGTCTGGATCTCGAGGACATCTCCGTATTCCACTCCATCCCCTTTTTAGTAGGTGTTTACATTTCGCTGTTGCTTCCTGGCATTTTCAGTTCTCTGCTTTGCCCTTTGACCTTTCTACTGACCCAAAGGTATTCACGAAATGCCTTGCTCCTGTAGTTGCTTTTGCAGGATTAAGGGGATCCAAGTATTCCCTTACTTGGATGACCTCCTCTTTCAGGTATCCTCTCCAGAGATCCTGTTGCGAAATCTTAATTTTGCCATTTCCCTTCTGCAAAACTTGGGGTTCACAATAAACCTCAGAAAGTCTTTTCTGACTCCTCAGGACCATGTTTTTTGGGTATGTGTTATAACAGCGAATGATCAAAAGATCGACCGCTGTTGTATCGACCACAAAAGAACGAGAACAAAAAAGAGCGAACAGCCAGAACAGCAAATTTTTTTTCCCAGGGAAAAATTTTGCTGATCCCAAAAAAAAAAACACACTAAACACTATTTTACGTGGGGGGCTTTGCCCCACACCCCCCCCTACTTAAATATACCAACTTCGAGATCGCACTACAGTGCCGAAAACGGCAAAGTGATGGAAGCAGCCAAGCGACTTCTTTCCCAGGGAAAGAATTCACTTAAAAGCTGCTTCGTCATTTTGCATTTTCGACATTTACAGTTCGATGAAGATGCATTCAACATAATGTGTCTTCGTTCTTCTGGCAGGAACCCTGTTTTACTGGGGTGCAGGATTCAGACAGTGCCTATGCTGGCATCTCTGCCTGCTTCTAAGGCCTTGACACTCCTTTCCTTCTTTCAGGCTGTTCTTCTGGCTTCTATTACAGTTGTGGATTTTCTGCGAGTTCTGGGATTCATGGCATCCACCATCCCTATGCTCCCTGTGGCCAAACTCCACATGAAAAAAATTTAGTGGTTCCCGAAGTCAGTTTGACTTCAACATGCGCATCCCCTAGAATTTGTAATTCCTCTTCTACCATGTATCAAGAAAGAACTTCTCTGGTGGATCCAGCAATCGTCCCTAAATCCAGGGCTCACTTTTCATCTCCCTCTTCTCTCTTGAGAGATGTTCATAGACTCTTCATATGTGGGATGGGGAGCAGCTTTTGGCTCCCTAAAGGTGCAGGGGGTATGGTTGCCTCCTCAACAGAAAGAGCACATCAGTGTTAAAGACAGAAGAGCTCTTCAGCTGGAGCTTCAGGCTTTTCATCCTTTTCTCCCCAGGACCTTCCACGGTATTTACAGACAATACCACAGTAAACAAACAGGGGGAACAAGATCTTATATTCTTTGCTGGTTGGCACTTCTGATGTGGGATTTTGCTGCCCAGTATCAAGTGACTCTTCAGGCGGTTTACATTCCGTCGGGTCAAAACATTGTGACAGACCGTCTGAGCAGGTCTTTAACCCAATCCCATGAGTGGATGCTTCACAGGGATCTGTTTTTGGACATTGTTCACCAGTAAGGTACTCTTCAAATAGATGTTTGCCTCCCCTCTGAACAGACAGCTTCCTGTATTTTGTGCCAGAGTCCCAGGTTCTCTGATTTGGAAGGTAGACACCCTATATTTTTCTTGGAAGGGGATGTTTCTTTACTCTTTCCCCTTATTCCAAAAGCCCTGTTCAGAGTTCAGCAGGATGCTCCCAGAATCTTGTTGGTGACTTATTTTGGCTGAGACAGCATTGGTTCCCTCCTCTTCTGAATTTAGTCAAGGACAGTCACCACAAGTTACCTCACAGGATGAACCTACTCACACAGGACATGGGGTCTCTCATCCATCCCTACCTGTCCGCTCTTCAACTGACATTGTTGGTGATACAGTTTTGATTCAACATAGACACCTTTTTTCTGAAGACGTAAGTAGGGTCCTGCAGTAGGCCAAGAACCCCAATATTAGGAAATCCTATTTATCCAAATGGAAGAGGTTTTCTGTTTTGGTGTCTTTCTCGAAACTTGGATCCACTTTCTGTGGATGCTCCTTTGGTTCTCTCTTATCTGTGTGAATTGTGGGTTGACTTATTCATCCATTAAGGCCCATTTATCCGCTGTCTCTACTTGTTTGCCTTTATCTCCTCTTTTAGGATCTAGATTTAAGGCTAAACAATTCCTAAAAGGTGTCCTTCATATTAGGCCTCCCAGGAAGGCTGATGTTCATCGTGTTTCACTGTTGCAGTCATTACACTTGGGTTATCCTGCTGGCAGGTGACCTGCAGTCGGCCCGAGTTCCAAAGTCTTGGTCTGGCGTCAGTTGTTGTCGCTTCTTCCCTGACGTCAGTGTGCCAGAGGTATATAAGATGCAACCAACGCCATTTTCTTCAGTCTTTCTTGCCACGCGGTGCCTGAAGCAAAAGCAGTTCGCAAGTGCCGGTCGGCCGATTTTCAAAATCGAATTTCAGAACCGAAGTCTTCATAAAGCTAAGTACCCCACTGGGGAAACTTTTTCTTGCTCCAGACCGATGTCAGTAAAAGTTAACAATTGTATTTCTTGTGGGAAGCAAATACCTCATAAGGATTTTCACTCTTACTGTATTCCTTGCCTAGGCCCTGACCACAACGTCACTAGTTGTCGGTTTTGTGCTAGATTCAACAAACGCACTATTAAGCGTCTGTTTGATTTTGCATTGCATTACTTTGGCCGTAGGTTTAATTACATAATGCCATCGGAACAACCGACAACCGGAATTCATAAAAAGTGCAAAGACAAGGAAAAGGACAGGCATCCGAGACCCAAAACTGACGACGAAGCCTCTTCCAGGCCAGTCACCGGTTTGCTGGTGCTCAGTGAGGCGCTTTCGCAGCCCCTGACTCCCGCTGCCTCAGAACCACAGGCCACCTCCGACTCCCACGTGGAGACATCTAGGCTTCTGGAAACTCAAGGTATTGGCCCTACGGAAACTATTCCCTCAGATGGGTCCAGAGCCGCTGAGCAGGCATCAGCTTCTGAGGGTGTTTTCAGACCTACACAGCTTACTATGAAGTCAACTACAGCAGATAAAACAAAGTCTAAAACATCATTACAGACAAAGAAACAAGTACAGCATTCTTCTGGACAGTCATCTATGCCTAAGAAACAGATGCTCAAAATGGCAGAAGACTTAATTACTTTGATCAGGGGTTCCCATCCCTCTCCTGATAAAAGGCCTAGGCAGGATACAGACTATTAATCCTCTGACCAGGTTTCTATTTCCTCTGATTCCTCTGCAGACCAGAGATACTCTCTCCCTCCCTATGAGGATTCTGATGCTGAAGAGTCTATCCATTCAGCCTCTCCTCCTGAGGATTACTCTTTTGGGGAAACCTTGCACACCATGAGGGAGCGCTTCCATTGGGAAAGCCAGGATTATTCAGAATCAAAGAAAAGGCTCAGAGATTTTCTTTTATTACCTCAGCACAGGCCTCTTGCCATTCCCCCTGTGCTGGATATTGTTGATGATGTCTTTTCTGAATCTAGTTTGTCTCCAGATTCTCTATCCCCAGCACCAGTCAAGCCAGACAGGTATTATAGGGTCCCAGACTCTCATAAATTTCTTTATAAAAACCCTGCTGCTGACCCAGAAACTATTTCTCAGGGTCCCAAAGGGGTGAAGGCTTCCACTGCAAAAAAAGTCCCCTCTGACAGGGATTCCAGAGCTCTGGAAAGATGGGGGAAAAAGTTTACACTTCTGCAACTTTAGCAGTAAGGGCTTTGAACTGCCAGTTTCATATGCTTAAATACCAACAATATTTAATGTCTTTGTTAAAACAGAAAATGTTTGCAAGTTCCGAATATCCTGACAATAAGGAAATGCAGGATTTATTGCATGCAGCTGAACAAGTGGGAAAACAATACTCTGCAATGTGGTTTTGATTCATTAGAGGCTTCTTGTAGAGCCGCAGTTACAGGATCTGTCATTCGAAGGCATGCCTGGCTAAAGCTAAATTACTGGAGACTCCTTTACAGCATGATACCTTGTTCGATGTTAAGGCAGAAGAGGTGTTAAAGAAAATGGAGGATAAGGTAAAATCTATGCAGACAGTAAAGGATTTCTTACAGGTACAGCCTCCTAGATTTAGCAGAAATTGGCCTTCTAAAAATTGGTCCTTTCCCATGTCAGACAGGCCTCAAAGAGGCAGATACAGATGCCCAAGAGGCAGATCTCAGCAACAAGGCTCTTACAGACCTAGACAATGGAGTGGTTCTACCCCCAAGGGTGGAGAAGACGAGTCACAACCTTGCAGGAAACCATCCCAATGACTTCAAAAGCCAAGCACTTATCTCTTGACAGCACCTTTAGGTGGAAAGCTAGCACTTTTCTCACAAAATTGACACATTGTCACCCAGGACAAATGGGTACTGAATATTGTCTCTCAGGGCTACAGGTTCCACTTTCACACCCTTCCAAGGTCAAAAGGAATGCCAGACCTGCCACAAAACCAATGGGCAGAGGCACAAAAACAGATTACAGCTCTCATGGACATGAGAGCTATTCAAAAAGTACCTCAGCAAGAACAGGGACAAGGATTTTACTCAAGACTTTTCTTGGTTCCCAGAAAGGACAAAGCCTGGAGACCCATTCTGGATCTGTCTGTTCTAAACACTTTCCTAGAAGTTCCAAAGTTCAAGATGTTGACACTGCAGCATCTTCTACCCATGCTGGGCAAAAATGCTTGGCTTGTTACTTTGGACCTCAAAGAGGCATACTTGCATGTCCCAATCAGACAAAATTGCAGAAGATACCTCAGATTCATAACTGGCACAATGCATTACCAATTCTCTGCACTTCCCTTTGGCTTATCTACTGCGCCCAGGGTCTTCACAAAATGCCTGGCACCAGTAATTGCATTTTGCAGACAAAAAGGAATTCAAATATATCCCTATTTGGACGACTGCCTTATTCAAGCAGAGAGCAAGGACATTCTTCTAAAGCATCTGGCATTTATAAAAAGATTACTAGTTGGCCTAGGGTACACTGTAAACGAAAAGAAATCAAAACTAGGGTCCTCTCAAGAGATAATATTCCTGGGTGCAAGCTTGGATACAACTACCCAGATGGCTTATCTCATGCCAGACAAGCAAAGGCAACTGACAAATTACTTTCAAATGATGGCAACAAAAACCCAGCTACCTGCAAGAAAAATTCTGCAGGCTTTGGGGTTCATGGCATCCTGCATTCTACTAATTCCATATGCAAAACTGCATATGAGGAAGTTACAGTGGTATCTAAAAAATGTTTGGACTCAACATTGCCACAGCCTGGAAGCAACAATAACTATTATTCCCTGCCTGCAACAGGAGTTTCGATGGTGGGCACTGGCATGTCACCACAACAAGGGACAGCCTTTCACTTTACCCACAGCCAGGCAAACACTGACAACAGATGCATCGTATTATGCCTGGGGGGCGCACATGGCAGGAAAATGTATTCAGGGCAAGTGGTCCGCAGAACAAATGCATCTTCAAAACAATCAAAAAGAGATGCTAGCTGTACAGAATGCCCTGACAGCCTTCAAGGACTTACTACATCCAGGACAACTACTACTAAAGACGGACAACACCACAGTAATGTGGTACATAAACAAGCAAGGGGGCACACACACTCATACCCCCTTTGCAGACAAGCTATGACTTTGTGGAACACAGCACTGACCTGTCAAGTTCATCTGCAAGCACAATTCCTGCCAGGAAAGAAAAATACTCTGGCAGACGATCTAAGCAGAAACCTCATGGATCCTCACGAGTGGAAACTAAATCCACAGGTGTTCAACATGATTACAAAGAAATGGGGATGCCCGGACATCGATCTTTTTGCCTCCCCTCTCATCTGCCAACTACAAAAATTCTGCACAAGGACTTTTCACACACAAGCATGGAAAGTGGATGCTCTCTCATTCAGTTGGAGAAACCTAAAAGTTTATGCCTTCCCACCACTGCCTCTCTTTTCCAAGGTGCTCCTAAAAGTCAGACAAGAGAGGCCAAAATGATATTGATTGCCCCAGACTGGCCATGCCAGCACTGGTACCCAATCTTAAAGAACTTGGCTCAAGGCCCAGCCTGGACTTTACCTCAAATCCCTCAACATGTTCATCGTGTTTCACTATTGCAGTCATCACTGTAGGGTTCTTCCTGCCAGCAGGCAGCCTTTGGTCGGCCAGAATCCCAAAGTCTCGGTCAGGCTTCGGCTGTGTACTCACCCTCCCTGACGTCAGTGCACCAGGGGTACAAAGCTCCCAGCCGATGCCATGTTCTGCAGTCTTTCTTGCCGCGTGGTGGAAGCAGTTCGCAAGTGCCGGTCGGCTGACTCCTGTTATTTTTGGTGCTTCATACCGAAGACATTCTTCTTTTCAAAGCTAAGTACCCCATTGGGGAAACTTTTTTTCTTGCTCCAGACCGATGTCAGAAAAAGTTAATAATTGTATTTCATGTGGGAAGCAAATATCTCATAAGGATTTTCACTCTTACTATATTCCTTGTCTAGGCCCTGACCACGACGTAGCTAGTTGTCGGTTTTGTGCTAGATTTAATCAACGTACTATTAAACAGAGATACGATTTTGCCTTTCATTACTTTGGGAGGCGATTTAATTATAACATGTCGTCGGACACGCTTCCGACTACTGGAGTTCATAAAAGGAGCAAGGATAAGGATAGGCCTCCGTGGTCCAAATCAGACGACAGTTTACAATCAGAGCCAGCTGCCGGTTCGGCCGTCGTCAGTGAGGCACTTTCGCAGCCCCTATCGGCCATTACAGAACCGCTTGCCGAAATGGACTCCCACGAGGAGCCAACTAGGCCTTTGGATACTCCAGGTGCAGGACCTTTGGATAATGCTCCCTCAGATGGGTCCGGAGCTGCTGTGCAGGTCCCGGCTTCCGAGGGGGTTTTCAGGCCTACGGAGCTTCAGGTAAAGGCAAAGACAAAGACTCCTTCTAAAACAAAGACTCAAACCCAGGCCTCCTCTGATCTGGGACCTAAATCTCAAAAACAAATGCTTAAAATGGCAGAGGACTTGCTAACTATGATTAGGGGTTCCCATCCCCCACCAGACAAAATGTCAAGACAAGAATTGGTTTATGAATCCTCTGATCAGGTATCTATCTCTTCAGTGTCTTCCTCTGAACAGGATTATACTTTCCCTCCTTATGAGGATTCTGATGCTGAGGAATCCATTCCTTCAGCTTCTCCTCCTGAAGATTATTCTTTTGGGGAAACTTTACATGACATGAGGGAACATTTTCACCGGGAAGGACAGGAGTACTCTGAATCTAAGAGAAGGCTTAGGGATTTCCTTCTTCTTCCCCAACACAGACCCCTGGCTATTCCTCCTATTTTGGATATTGTGGATGATGTCTTTTCTGAGTCTAATTTAACCCCTGACTCCTCCCCCCCCCCCCCGCTAAGCCTGATAGATATTACAGAGTCGCTGACTCCCACCAGTTTCTATTTAAAAATCCTACTGCTGATCCAGAAACCATTTCTCAGGGTCCTAAGGGTGTTAAGGCCGCCACTGCTAAGAACCCTATTCCGTCAGATAAGGATTCTAGAGCTTTGGAGAGATGGGGCAAAAAAGTGTACACTTCTGCTACTTTATCTATTAGGGCTTTAAATTGTCAATTTCAGATGTTGAAATATCAGCAATACCTTTTGTCTGTTATGAAACAAAAACTGTGTACCATTTCTGCATGTGCAGACAATAAGGAATTACAAGATTTGATGCATGCTACTGAGCAGGTAGGGTAACGTACCTTACACTGTGGTTTTGATGCTTTGGAGGCCTCTTGCAGGGCGGCTGCCACTGACACGGTCATTAGAAGGCATGCTTGGTTAAAGGAACAAAATTTGCCTGATCAAGTAAAAGCAAAATTACTGGATGCTCCTGTTCAACATAATGTTTTGTTTGGGTCTAAGGCGAAAGAGGTTATAAAGAAAATGGAGGATAAGTCAAAATCCATGCAAACGGTTAAGGATTTCTTACAAGTTCAGCCTCCTAGATTTAGCAGAAATTGGCCAGCTATAGGCGCCCCAGAGGGAGGGCCCAAGCACAGACCTCTTGTAGACCTAGACAGTGGAGTGCTTCCACCCCCAGGGGTGGAGAAGATAGGTCTCAACCTTATAGGAAACAGGCTCAATGACTCCCCCTGCATGGCTCCAGGAACCTCTCTCCTGGAAGCTCCTCTGGGAGGAAAACTTTCTCTCTTTCACCGAAATTGGACTTACATAACCCAAGACAAATGGGTTCTGGATGTAGTTTTAAGATGTTACATATTCCACTTTCACCACTTACCAAAACCAAAACGGATGGCCAGACCTACCAAAACTCAATGGGCAGAGGCATTAAAACAGGTGAGGTCCCTTATGGCTACGAGGGCCATAGAACTGGTTCCAAATTCAGAGACGGGACAAGGCTTTTATTCAAGACTCTTCCTAGTTCCCAGAAAGCAAAATACTTGGAGACTTATCCCGGATCTGTTAGTCTTAAATACTTTCCTGGAGATACCAAAGTTCAAGATGCTTACTCTGCAGCAGCTCCTGCCAATGTTGAGCAAAAATGCATGGATGGTGACATTGGACTTAAAGGAGGCTTACCTACACATTCCTATCAGACAGGAGTGCAGAAGATACCTCAGGTTCAAGGCAGGCTCGAAACATTACCAATTCTCTGTGCTGCCCTGTGGCTCGTCTACTGCACCCAGGGTCTTTACCAAGTGCCTGGCACCAGTAGTAGCTTACTGCAGACTCAAGGGAATTCAAATTTACCCTTATCTGGATGACTGTCTTATTCAAGCAGACAGCAAGGACATTTTACTCCAGCACCTGGAATTTGTTCAGAATCTACTCAAGTACCTGGGATTCACTGTGAACGTAAAAAAGTCAAATTTGGCACCCACTCAACAGATAACTTTCCTGGGTGCTCTTTTAAACACAACAACCCAGATGGCATTCCTGACGCCAGAAAAACAACTACAGCTGGCTTCAACTTTCAAAAGCCTGGCATTAATGTCTCAGCTAACTGCAAGGAAATTCCTACAGGCTTTGGGTTACATGGCTTCCTGCATCCTACTCATACCATACGCAAGACTGCATATGAGGAAGATACAATGGTACCTAAAAAGCGTATGGTCCCAGCATTGTCACAGCCTGGAAACAGTGATTGCTGTCTTGCCTTGTCTGCAAAAGGAATTCCATTGGTGGGTCACAGCATGTCTTCAAAACAAAGGGAAAGCCTTCAGTCTACCTCCAGCCTACCAAGTGATAACCATGGATGCCTCGGATTATGCATGGGGAGCCCACTTGCAGGGGAAAGGCCTGCAAGGTTTTTGGACAGAGGATCAGAAGCATCTATATATCAATTTAAAAGTGATGTTAGCTGTGCAGAATGCCCTCTTGGCTTTCAGGGATCTTTTACAGCCAGGGCAGCTACTGATACGGACAGACAACAGTCAGTATTGATAAAGGATTTCATCCGAAAGCTCTGCTCCTCACATTAAAGTGGTTTTTCTACTGAGAACGTTGTTTGTTTTTTTGACGGACAGACAGCACCACAGTTAGGTGGTACATAAACAAGCAAGGGGGTTCACACTCCTACCCCCTTTGCAGACTAGCCATGACTCTATGGAACGCAGCACTAGCTTGCAAAGTGGATCTACAAGCTCAATTCCTGCCAGGGAAACAAAACACTCTGGCAGACAACCTGAGCAGGAACCTGTCAGACCCACACGAGTGGATGCTAGACAACTAAATATTCAAGATGATTACAGAAGCCTGGGGCTGCCCGGACATAGATCTATTTGCATCTCCCCACAACTACCAGTTACAGACTTTTTGCCCAAGGACATATCACAAGCTAGCATGGAAAGTGGATGCTCTGTCATTCAGTTGGAGGAACCTCTCGGGGGTATGCCTTTCCACCACTACCTCTTCCACTAAGGGTGTTATTAAAAATAAAACAGGACAAACCAAAGCTGATCTTACTAGCCCCGAATTGGCCTCGACGATTTTGGTACTCAGCACTGATAAATCTATCCCAGGAACCTCCTTGGATTCTACCTCAGATTCCAAATCTTTTGTCTCAACATCAGGGCCAGGTCCTGCACTCTCCTATCAAAACTCTCAGCATGGCAGCCTGGCGTATTCAGGGTCTATAATTAATCCTACCCTTTCCAAACAGCTCATGGATGTTATCTTAGAAGCCAGAAGGCCTAGCACTAGGAAATCTTATGCAGGTAAATGGAAGAGATTTTGCACCTGGATGCATGCTCAGGAATCAGATCCTCATATTCCAAATATTCCATTGATTTTACATTACCTAACAGCTATGTTGCATAAGGGTTTATCTTTTTCCTCCATAAAAATACATGCCTCAGCTATCTCTGCACATTATAATACAGATCCTCCAATTTTTTCACATCCACTTCTGAAACAATATCTCAGAGGAGCAAAGAATTTAAGGCCCCCTAGGACTCCACTCATTCCTGCCTGGGACCTCAATTATGTCCTGGAAAAACTTACTCTGCCTCCTTTTGAGCCTGCTGCCACATCTGATATAAAGTATTTATCATGGAAGACTGTTATCCTACTGGCTTTAACTTCAGCCAGGAGAGTCTCGGAGTTACAAGCGCTCATGGCTGTGGAACCTTACATTATTTTTCATCAAGACAGGGTTTCTTTGAGGACTAACCCTACTTTCATGCCTAAAGTGGTTTCTAAAGTGATTTTAAACCAAACTATTCACCTGCCAACTTTTTTCCCTAATCCACAAAATAAGGGGGAGAGGATCTTGCATTCTTTGGACGTGCACAGGCAGCTTCGCTTTTACCTGGACAGAACCAAGGATATCAGGAAAACAGAACTGTTTGTTTCTTATGCAGCAAATTCCCAAGGCAAAGCTCTTTCAAAACAGACCATTTCTAAATGGATTGCTTATGGAATCAGATTTTGTTACTCTCATCATGGAAAGCAAATCCCAGGAAAAATTAGGACTCACTCTACCAGAGCTGCTGCTACTTCAGCTGCCTTTTTCAGGGGAGTCCCTACCAAAGATATTTTGGAAGCTGCAACTTGGAGTTCAGTGCATACTTTCTCTAAGCACTATAATCTCCCTCTTTATTCTAAGTCTAGGGCAGGCTTTGCTTCTGCAGTCTTGCAAGGCCTTCTAGCCGCCCCTTCTACTCAATAACCACCACCCTTTATCTCAGCTTTGGGATTCAACCCTACAATGATGACTGCAACAGTGAAACACGATGAACATAGTACAGTTGTGTACATTTACCATAAATGTAGATGTTCGAGTGTCTTCACTGTTGCTGTCTGGGTTACCCACCCTCCTGTCCCCTCTTATACTTTTATTGGTGTGGTTCTCTGCTTCACCCTTCTTCTGAGGTGTATTTGCTACAGGGTATGGGGTTTGTTGTACGTTACATTTTTGTTTTACTTTTAGCCTTTACGTTTGGGCACCTGACATCTGGGGCAAGAGAAACTGGAGAACATGGCGTCGGCTGGGAGCTTTGTACCCCTGGCGCACTGACGTCAGGGAGGGTGAGTACACAGCCGACGCCGGACCCAGACTTTGGGATTCTGGCCGACCGAGGGTTGCCTGCCGGCAGGAAGAACCCTACAGTGATGACTGCAACAGTGAAGACACTCTAACATCTACATTTATGGTAAGTGTACACAACTATACTTTCTGACTCAACAAAACAATTGGATCCTGCAGAGCCAACAAAGAACCTTAAATCTGGCTGCATGGCAGATACCATAGGCAGTCAGACCACACCTCTCTCTAAAGCTGTTATGGATGTCATTCTGGAGGCCAGGAGGCCCAGCACCAGGAAATTTTATGCCGACAAATGGAAGAGATTCTGCCTCTGGAACCAGGCACAAGGCTTTGACCCACTTATACCAAATATCCCTCAGATTTTACAATACCTAACTGAGATGTTGGACAAAGGCCTATCCTTTTCATCTATTAAGATCCATGCCTCTGCCATTTCAGCTCATTATACCACGGAACCTCCTATTTTCTCTCATCCACTACTAAGACAGTACCTCAGATGGGCTAAAAACATAAGACCCCCCCCAGGAGAGCACCTACACCTACTTGGGACCTCAACTTTGTCTTGGAGAAACTCACTTTGCCTCCTTTTGAGCCAGCCAATACAGCTGATATAAAATTCTTATCAGGGAAAACTGCTCTGCTCCTAACAATAACTTCTGCACGAAGAGTCTCAGAGCTACAGGCTTTCATGGCAGGGGAACCTTTTATAATTTTTCATCAAGACAGGGTTTCTCTAAGGATGAACCCAACATTTATGCCAAAGGTGGTATCCAGTGTGGCTCTTAACCAAACCATTCATCTGCCAACGTTCTGTCCAAATCCCCAGAATAAAGGGGAGAGACTGCTACACACTTTGGACATACACAGGCAGTTACGCTTCTACTTGGATAAAACAAAAGCATTCAGAAAAACTGAGCAACTGTTTGTAGCTTATGCTGCAGGATCACAAGGAAAGGCTATCTCAAAGCAGACTATTTCTAAGTGAATAGGACACTGTATTCAATTCTGCCACGCACAACATGAAAAGCCAGTGCCTAACAACATTAGACCACACTCTACCAGGGCAGCTGCCACGTCAGCAGCCTTCCTCAGAGGAGTACCAACCAAGGACATTTTGGAAGCTGCAACTTGGAGTTCAGTGCACACTTTTACCAAGCATTACCACTTGCCTCTTTACTCTAAATCAAGAGCAGGCTTTGCCACTGCAGTCCTGCAGGGCCTCATAGCAACTCCTAATCCTATTTAGACCCAGCCACCCTACCTCAGCTTTGGGATTCTACCCAAGTGTAATGACTGCAACAGTGAAACACAATGAACATAGTACAATTGTGTACCTACCATAAATGTAGATGTTCGAGTGTATTCACTGTTGCAGTCCAGGTTACCCATCCTCCATCCCCACTTTCTTTGCTGGGGCCTTTTTTATACCTTTCTATCCTATACAACCTTTCTGGTGTATTTGCTTGTAGCTGAAGGTATTGTTTATATTTTGCTGTGTGTCTTTATTAGCAATATATATTGCCTACCTATTTGTGGGCACCTGACATTTGGGGCAAGAAACACTGAAGAAAATGGCGTCGGTTGCATCTTATATACCCCTGGCGCACTGACGTCAGGGAAGAAGCGACAACAACCGACGCTGGACCAAGACTTTGGAACTCGGGCCAACTGCGGGTCGCCTGCCAGCAGGATAACCCAAGTGTAATGACTGCAACAGTGAATACACTCGAACATCTACATTTATGGTAGGTACCCAACTGTACTTTCCTCCCTCCTGGGATCTTACTTTTGTTTTGGAAAAATTGACTGCAGCTCCTTTTGAGCCTGCAGCGTCAGCTTTCTCACAACATTGGTCCAGGAAGGACTACTATTGTTAGCCCTTACTTCTGCCAGACAGGTGTCTGAGGTTCAAGTCCTCCCTTTTTGTTTTTTTGTAAGGACAGGGTGTCCTTGCATACTAATCCTTTTATGCCCAAGGTGGTGAATGAGTTCTCTTAATCAGTCTATCCATTTGCTTACTTTTTCAGTGATCTGCCAGTGAGAAGGTGCCGCACACATTGGATGTGCATAAACAACTTAGATTTTATTTGGATAAGACTAAGACTATTAGGAAATCTGATCACTCTTTGTTTCCTTTCATGCTACATCCTTAGGATTAGCTGTATCCAAGTAAAGTATTTCTTCTCAGATCTCAAAAGCTATTTTTTTCTTGTTCCTTTCATGGTGAGAGCATTCCTTATTCTGTTAAGGCTCATTCTACGTGGGCTGTGGCTTCTTGTGCTTTTTTCAAGGGTTTAGCTACTAACTCTATTCTTGAGGCAGCTACCTGGACTTCTGTGCATACATTTACCAAGCACTACATGTTTATGGAATCTTCAGAGCTGGTTTTGCTAGGGGCATCCTTCATGATGTCCTTCAAGGATGCATCTGCAGTCATAACATATGGGTTGTCCTGCCTCAGGCAGCCCTTCAGTCGGCCGGATTCCAAAGTCTGGGTCTGGCCTCGGCTGATGTCGCACTTTCCCCGACTTCAGAGCTTCTGGGGTAGAAAGGCATCAGCCGACGCCATTTTCCCCAGTCTTTCTTGCCGCACGGTGCCCGAAGCAGAAGCTGTTCGCAAGTGCCGGTCGGTCAGATCCAGAGATTCAGCTACCGAAGACTTCTAAAAAGCTAAGTACCCCGTTGGGGACTCTTTCTTGCCTCAGCCGATGTCAGACAAAGTAAATCATTGTTTAACTTGTGGGAAACAAATATCTCATAAGGATTTCCATTCCTACTGCCTTCCTTGCTTTGGCCCAGACCACGACATATCAGCTTGTTTAGCCTGTGCCTCCTTCAACCGACGGACACTTAGACGTCGGTCGGAGTTTGCAGAAGAGTTTTTTGGATCCGCTTTTGCATATAAAATGCCGTTGGAGACTCCGACTACACATTTAGCCAAAAAAACGCAAGGAAAAGGACCGACACTCGCGGCCCGCGGTTTCGGCTGAAACCACGGTAAGGCCTACCGCGAGAGTCTCGGTTTCGGCTGAAACCAAGGCCTCGGTTTTACCTTCTACCGAAAACATACCTCCGACAACCGAGGCCAGAGAGGCCCCAGCTGAGTCGGCTACAGAAATCCCTACCGAAGAAGCAAGCGCACAAGATTTGTCCAACACCATTCCTTTGGACATTTCTACACCTGCACGTGGGGCAGCTAGGCCCCCTGCTTCTATGTCTATTAAGGCTTTCTCCAGGGCTAAAGCAGCTAAAATTTCAAAAGCTTTACCTACAAAATCTACTTCTCAGAGACCTTCCTCAAGTTCCCAGATTCTCAGTCTTGCTGAGGACCTTATATCTCTGATTAGGGGTTCCCATCCTCACCCAGACAGGGCCTCCCATCCTCCTCCTGACAAAAGGCCTAGGACTGAACCCCCTGAACCTCTCTCCTCTGATTACTCCTCTGATGGATCCGATTTGTCTGACCATCAGGAAGGGCCATACTCACCTTATGAGGATTCAGATGCAGAAGACTCTATTCCTTCTGCTTCCCCTCCAGAGGAATTTTCCTTTGGGGAGACTTTACACTCCATGAGGGAACACTTTCAATGGCAGGGTCAGGATTTCTCTGATTCTAGAAAAAGACTAAGAACTTTCTTACACTTACCACAGCATAGGCCTTTAGCCATACCACCTGTGCTAACTGTAGTTGATGATGCATATAATGACGTCCGTTCTGCCCCTGATTCACTTCCCCCGGCCCCTGCCAAACCTGACAGATACTACAGGGTCCCGGACTCTCACTTCCACTTGTATAAAGCTCATGCTGCAGACCCAGAAACTATTTCTCAGGGCCCAAAAGGTGTTGCAGCTGCCACTGCCAAAAACCCACTACCCTCTGAAAGGGAGTCAAGAGTATTAGAGAGATGGGGAAAAAAGGTTTATACATCTGCTACTCTTTCTGCCAGGGCCTTAAACTGTCAATTCCATATGATACAGTACCAGGAATATTTGTTAGATCAGCTGAATAAAAAGCTTTCTTCTCCTGAACCTTTAGACCGTAAGGCCCTTCAGGATTTGGTACACAATTCTCAGCAGGTCAGTAATCATTTCTTAAAATGTGGCTATGATGCACTGGAAGCTTCATTTAGATCAGCTATGACTGGGGCAGTAATTCGAAGACATGCCTGGCTAAAAGAGCAATCCTTGCCGGACCATGTCAAGGCTAAACTCCTAGATGCTCCAATGGAGAAACGAAGTTTATTTGACTCCCCTGCACAGGAGATTCTAAAGAAAGTGGAAGAAAAAGCAAAATCTGTGCAAACAGTTAAGGATTTTCTGCAGGTCCAACCTCCGAGGTTCAGCAGAAACTGGCCTTCAAAAAAATTGGTCCTTTCCAGACACCTCCAAAGCACAGAGGGGCAGGAATAGATGCCCAATAGGCAGAGGTCAATCAAAGGGTGCCTACAGGGGTCGTCAGTGGCAACCTGCCAACCAGAGGAGTACTGTCACAGCTGCAACTACAACCACTTCCACAGGACAGACACAATGACTTGACTCTCATTCCGCCTACAAGGGAACAACTGGAAGCACCCTTGGGTGGAAAGTTGGCTTTATTCTCAAAAAACTGGCATTGCATTACAAAAGACAAATGGACATTGCAAACAATAGACAAAGGATACAGGTTTCATTTCCACACTTTACCAAGAAGGAGCGGAATGCCAAACCTTCCACCAAACCAGAAGCCAGAGGCTTTAAGACAAATCAACAATTTACTTCAGATGAAAGCAATAGAAAGGGTACCATCTATGGAACAAGGCCAAGGATTTTACTCCAGACTATTCCTTGTACCAAGAAAAGAAACCCAATGCAGGCCTATTCTCGACTTGTCCGCACTAAACACATATCTCATTGTGCCAAAATTCAAAATGCTGACCCTACAGCAACTTCTTCCCATGTTGGGCAAGGAGTCTTGGCTGGTGACTCTAGATCTCAAGGAGGCATACCTGCACGTCCCTATATGACCAGATTGCAGAAGACACCTCAGATTTCTTGCAGGATCAGAGCATTATCAATTCTCAGCATTGCCCTTTGGCTTATCTACTGCGCCCAGAGTATTCACGAAATGCCTGACATCAGTAATTGCACATTGCAGGCTTCAGGGAATTCAAATCTACCCATACCTGGACGACTGCCTAATACAAGCGGAGAACAGGACAAGACTAATAAAGGATTTGGCCTATGTCATACACCTGTTACAGGCCTTGGGATACACAGTCAACATCCAGAAGTCAAGACTAGTGCCATCCCAAAGGATAACATTTTTGGGTGCGGATCTGGACACAATAACTCAGATGGCTTTTCTCACAGAAGAAAAACAAAAGCAACTCCCAGTATACTTCATGGCTTTGACAAGACAAACCCAGCTCACTGCAAGGAAAGTCCTGCAGGCCCTGGGTTACATGGCATCTTGCATAATCTTGATCCCACATGCCAGGCTGCATATGAGGAAATTACAATGGTACCTAAGGAATGTATGGTCTCAACACAGACACAGTCTAGAAACCATGATTCCAATCATTCCATGCCTGAAAAAGGAATTCCTGTGGTGGGCTCAGGCCTGCCAGTCCAACAGAGGGTTGCCTTTCAACAAACCACAACCAAGGCAAACTATCACCACGGACGCCTCAGACCTAGGATGGGGAGCACACATGGAAGACAAGTGCATCCAAGGCCTATGGTCTCAGGACCAGCTGAATTTGCACATAAACCTAAAGGAGATGCTGGCAGTGAAGCAGGCAATCGAGGCATTCAAGTCATTCCTCCAGCAAGGACATCTGCTGATAAGGACAGACAATACCACAGTCATGTGGTACATAAACAGGGAGGAACGCATTCCTACCCCCTATGCTGGATGGCAATGGATCTGTGGAACCTAGCCCTGAATCTCAACATCCAACTGCGGGCCAAATTCGTACCAGGAAGAGAGAATTCACTAGCAGACAGCTTAAGGAGAACTACCACGGATACTCATGAATGGATGCTGCATCCAGACATCTTCAAAATCATAACAAACAAATGGGGAATGCCAGAGATAGACCTGTTCGCCTCCCCACTCAACCACCAACTGAGGAAATTCTGCTCAAGAGTATACCACCCACAAGCCTGGAAGGTGGACTCCCTCTCTTTCAACTGGAGTGCCCTAACAGTGTATGCTTTTCCACCACTCCCATTGTTGTACAGAGTTCTACTGAAGATCAGAGAGGAACAGCCAAAGGCGATACTGATAGCTCCATTCTGGCCAAGGCAGCACTGGTATCCGCTACTGAGAAGCATGTCTCTGACGAACTCATGGCCTCTACCCCTATGGCCTCTGCTTCTAACGCAGAACAACTTCAAGACCCTACATCCAAACTTGAAAACACTGCAGCTGACTGCCTGGAAAATTGCCTAAAACAGAACCAAACAGCCTTATCTTAGAGGGTTAAGGACATTATCCTGGAGGCTCGCAGACCCTCCACAAGAAAGACATACTCAGCTAAATGGAAGAGATTCCTTATTTGGAGCGCAGCAAAGGGTACAAATGTCACACTGGCAAACCTAGCACACATCCTAGAATACTTAGCAGAGCTTGTCCACAATGGCCTGTCCTATTCTTCCATTAAGATTCATGCTTCAGCAATTTCAGCAGAATACAACATGGATCCTCCTATCTTTTCTCACCCTCTCCTCAGACAATTTTTAAGAGGGATCAAAAATGTAAAACCTCCAAGGAAACCCCCTCTGCCTGCATGGGATCTCAATTTTGTGCTGGAAAAATTAACATTACCCCCTTTTGAACCAGCAGCATCAGCAGACTTACAGTTCTTATCTTGGAAAACTGCTTTCCTTCTAGCAATCACTTCAGCAAGAAGAGTATCCGAGTTACAGGCACTAATGGCAGTGCAGCCTTTCCTTATCTTTCACCAGGATAGAGTGTCTCTGAGAACCAATCCTACTTTCATGCCAAAGGTGATGTCCAGGGTATCCTTGAACCAAGCTATTCATTTGCCTACGTTCTTCCCTAACCCACAGAACAGGGGGGAAAAGCTACTGCACACCTTGGATGTACACAGACAACTATGCTACTATCTGGACAGAACTAAAACCAACAGAAAAACTGATCAACTTCTGGTAGCATATGCAACTGGAGTGCAAGGAAAAGCAATTTCCAAACAGACAATTTCTAAATGGATAGGAAATTGCATTCGTTTCTGCTACTCTTTTCATGGAAAGACAACTCCTGAAAATATCAGGCCTCACTCCACAAGAGCCACAGCCACCACTACAGCTTTCCTACGAGGGGTGGCTACCAAGGACATTTTAGAAGCTGCTACTTGGAGCTCCGTGCATACATTTGCCAAGCATTACAATCTACCTTTATACTCCAGATCCCGAGCAGGTTTTGCAACTGCAGTTTTACAGGGGATCTTAACTACACCATCCTTATCTTAGTACCTCCTCCCCCAGTTTGGCTATGGTATTCTACCCATATGTTATGACTGCAGATGCATCCTTGAAGGACATAGTACAGTTTTGTACCTACCATAAATGTAGATGTCCGATAGGTATGCATCTGCAGTCAGGATTACCCACCCTCCTTCCCCTCTGTGGTATTCCTAGGGTGCTTACCCCTCTTTCAGCTAGCTGGGGGAATCTATTATGGTGTATTTGTTTGTATGTATATCTGTACACATATATATATATATATATATATATATATATATATGTGTGTGTGTATATATATATATATATATATATATATATATATATATATATATATATATATATATATACTGTTTCTACTGTTTGGAATTTTCTACTTTTATCCAAATTTAGCCTTCCTAGAGGGCACCTGGCATCTGGGGCAAGAAACACTGAGGAAAATGGCGTCGGCTGATGCCTTTATACCCCAGAAGCTCTGACGTCGGGGAAAGTGCGACATCAGCCAAGGCCAGACCCAGACTTTGGAATCCAGCCGACCGAAGGGCTGCCTGAGGCAGGACAACCCATATGTTATGACTGTAGATGCATACCTATCGGACATCTACATTTATGGTAGGTACAAAACTGTACTTTTTCCTAGAGGGCTCAGCTGGTCGTTCCTCCTCCAAGTTTTTTCTTGAGCTTTGGCACTCTTGTAAAGTAAAGCATACTGCAACAGTGAAATGTAAGGACATAATACAGTTGTGTAAAAGCTTACCATAATGGTAGATGTCCTTCTCGTTACTGTTGCAGTATCCCTCCCTCTGCCCCTTGGTCCATTTCTCTTCTGGATGTACTGCTTACCTGTCTTTTCCTTGGATTGGCATTCTCACTGAGGCTCTCAGTTCTGAGGAAGATGTGTCTGGATGTCACCTTTATGCCCTACTCTATGCAAGGAGCATATATGTGATGTATGGTGGACCTTAAAGCAACCTAAAGGTTTTGGTACACTGGTCGGATATTGCGCAGCCCTTGGCAGTGGATCCCACATGTAAAGAATACTGCAACAGTGAAGAGTGGGACATCTACTGTTATGTTAAGATTTTACACAACTGTAATTTCCAAAGACTAGGATTTCAATTAAATATCCAGAAATCCAAATCTGATGCTGCATAAAGCTGTATGATTTCTTTGCTTTGTATATGTATATGCTAAAATGTTTGTCATTGTTACTGGAGCTTTTCTCCACGGGCCTCCATTGAAAACAGGCTCTTCTTAGGCTCAGTGGACCTCCCTGGTCAACAAACTGAAATAAATAAATAACGCTCTCCCAGAGGGTAGTTTTCTGGGCTTAACTGCTGGAGTCCATATGATGAAAGGCTATTCTGCTACCAGAGAAAATTGAATATTTGGATAAATATTTCTGCAGTTTAGCTGGGGAAAAAGGTCTTTGCCAGGGAATGTCATAGGACTCTGGGATGCATTGCCTTGGCTGTTGGTATTTCTTGCGAGTTGAGCAAATATATACTTGGATATTTTGAATTGTTGTGTAGGTATTACATCTTTGTTGTGTGCTTGATAGCCTTTGGGGCAAACTGGCAGTCATAGAAAATAAGCTTATTTATGTAAAGCATGGTTTATATGGGTTATAGAATTGTAGCTTAAAGACATCTGTCTTCACATTATTGCAGTAAGCATATAAAGTAATCCTTATTGGTAAATTGTAGATGATCAGATTTGTATGTATCTACAGTTAAGTAATCCTTATTGGTAAACTGTAGATGATCAGATTTGTATGTATCTAAATAATTTAAGTTTTTCACGTTTTCCTAAATGATGCTACTAAATTTAAATGTCTAAGTGTATGCTCCGTTTCATCTGCACACAGAATTTAAGATTTGTTTTTTTTTTTCTTCAAAACCGTGTAACACTGTATGTTTTGTGATGTAGTTGTATAGCTTCATAATATTCTAAAATGTTTTTGTATTAAATCTGCCATTGTGCGTGGGTCATGGTTTACAAATGTCCTATGACAAGCCTAAAAGAAAAGCAAAATATAATCAGGAGATGACTTGAGGCATACACCAGTTGTGTATACCCCAAGTGAGGGAATTTCTGAGAGAAGTGCAGAATCATGGTTAATGAAGAGAATGAACTCCGTCAAAGGGGGCTGCTATACATTTTAGTATTCTGATTAGCATTTCTCTTAAGAATTCTGTAGTGCATTCCATCAGGCTTCAGTCCCTTGTTAAATGTTCAGTATTAGAAGATTAAATCACTTTTGTAGTAAATCCTGACATATGAACTGTTAATGCTGACATCTAGCTGGGATACCAACGCTTTACCTTCCCAAGGTCGCACATCCAATGCATGACCTCAGCTTACATGTTTGGGTGTTTAGATGGACATACAAGCTTGGATCCTCAGACTGTCTCATTGCTAACCCACTCTCAGGCCATGAATCTGTTGGACTGATCACTGTTTTGTCTTTGGCACTGTTGCTTTGGTAATTTAGCTAGATAAGTGCTCCATTGGGGAACCTTACTGTTTACGTGCACTGTTTTATTGAGAGTTGTTAGATGTTAGGAGAGGTAAGTGTGATTGTGGTAGGCAGATTCTATACAAGGATGTTTTATATAGGCTTGAAATGCAATCACAAATCATTCTCAGTCTGTTAATTGTTTGTTCCCAAAACCCTTTGGTCTGGGCCTTCTTCTGTCAGAATTTCTGTAGAGACTCAGCATCTTAAATGCTTGACCCAGTCCAAGCTGGCAGATTCTGCATCCTCTGATGTCCCTCTTCCGCTGAAGAGTTAGAGAGGCCCAGAAGAGATCCACAGTCCAGTGTTTGACTTGGACGTACCTACTGAGGTTACAGAACCCGTGGTACACCAGGTTACCTCATAGTTGCCCACTGCTGAGACCCCATTGGAGGCTGGTATGGCTCCTGAGAACTTGCAGACATCTGATGAACCACGACTCATCATTTCCGAGAGACTTTATGGTGCCCCTTAAATTTTACTTAAGGAAGAGATCCTAAGCTGTTTAACAGAAGTTAAGAGGGTTCCAAACCTCTGCATCTCATCTAGGCAGACATCGCACCAAAAAATAAAAAACAGAAGACTAGTCATGTAGCCTTTCCCTAAGCAGCTAGACAAAAAGGAGTGGATAGATCTCTCACTGGAGTTGTTCAAAGCTATTATGTCTTTGAAATTTCCCTCTTTTGGGTCTCCACAAGCACAGGCCACTCCTCAAACACCTTCCTTAGTTTTCTTCCCTTCTGAAGATCAGCAAGTCTATGATTCTGACCATTTTCTAGACTATTCCTTACAGCTGTTTTCTACAAGGCACATCTCTTTGGACAAAGAGGACTGTCTGTCACTGGATTCCCCTAATGAGGAAGCTTCCTTTGAGTAGACAATCCATAACATGATGAAGCACTTTGAATGGCAATCCACAAAGCTCACTAATGTTCTGAAGATGTACTACAGCCTCTTGTAAATGGGTACCCCTACCCCTTTTTCAGTCCCTTCTGCCCTTGAGACTTTCCTGAACACCTTTCATTCCACCTCTTCTGCTCCTGATTCTCAGTCACCAGTTCCTGAAAGACCAGAGAGGTTTTACAAGGTGCCTGAAAACCTACAATAGTTATACAAGAATCCAGTGTCTGACCCCTCTGCAATATCTGTGTCTCTCTGTCTGTCTTTCACTCTCTCTCTCCCTCCCCATCCAGATAAGCCCTCTAAGCTTCTGCCCAGTGCTAATACCCTACTTACGGACAAAGATAGGGCAGTGGATTGATGGGGAAAGATGGTTTACATATCTGCTACCCTTGCTTTTAGGGAAATTAACTACCAGACTAAAATAACAAAGTACTTGATTTCTGTCTTGCACTCCATAAACGCCAATCTTCTTCGTGTTTCACTGTTGCAATCATTACATTTGGGTTATCTGCTTGCAGGCAGCTCTCAGTCGGCCTGATTAACAAAGTCTTGGGTTCTACGTCGGTTGCTGTCCCTTCTTCCATGATGTCAGGTCGTCAGGGGTATAAAACATTCAGCTGACACCATTACATCAGTCTTTCTTGCCGTGCGGTGCCCGAAGCAGAAGCAGTTCACAAGTGTCGGTCGGCCAACTCCTGAAATTTTCGTTTTCGAGTTTCAGAACCAAAATCTTCAACTAAAGCTAAGTACCCCATTGGGGAAACTTTTTCTTGCTCCTTACCGATGTCAGTAAAAGTTAATAATGGCATTACTTGTGGAAAGCAAACACCTCATAAAGATTTTCATTCATACTGTATTCCTTCCCTAGGCCCTGGCCATATGTACCTTTTTGTCGGTTTTGTGCTTTAATCAGCGCACTATCCGTCATCTGTATATTTTTACCTCTAAATATTTCAGTTCTCAGTTTAATTATGTCATCGGTTAGCCATCAGACTACTGGGATTCTGAATAAATGCAAAGATAAAGACAGAGACAGGCCACTGAGATCCAAAACTGCTGATGACGCTTCTCCTAAGCCAGTTCGCCAGTACTCAGT
The DNA here is from genome assembly GCF_019279795.1 of Protopterus annectens. Lineage (NCBI taxonomy): Eukaryota > Metazoa > Chordata > Ceratodontiformes > Protopteridae > Protopterus > Protopterus annectens. Next base: position 1,560,910,121 of record NC_056737.1, read on the forward strand.
GAGGTGCTTTCGCAGCCCCTGATACCCGCTACTTCTGATTCGCAGGCCTCTACTGAGACCCATTTGGAGTCCGGTATGTCGCGAGATGCTTCAACTATGGAACCAGTGTATGTCTCTACCGTGGATGGGTCCGGAGCCGCTGTGCAGGCACTGGCTTCTGAGGGTGTATTCAGGCCTACAGACGTGCATATTAAATCAACGCCTCCTTCATTACTTGGGCCTAAATCTCGATCCATGTCTGAAAAACTGACACCCAGGCCACATGCTCAGGCCTCTATGCCTAAAAAACAAATGATAAGAATGGCTGAAGATCTAATAACTCTAATCAGGGCTAGCCAACCCCCTCCCCCTTCTAAGAGGCCTAGGACTGAAGTTGATTATGAATCTTCTGATCAGGATTCTGTTTTTTCTGACTCTTTTGATGATCTGGATTTGCCCTTACGTACTTATGAGGATTCTGATGCAGAGGACTCTATTCCCTCTGCTTCCCCTGCTGAGGATTTTTCTTTTGGGGAAACCTTACAATACTCTAAGGGAACATTTCCACTGGAAAAGCCAGGATTTTTCTGATTCAAAAAAGAGGCTTAGGGATTTCCTTCTCCTACCTCAGCATAGGTCTTTAGCTATTCCTTCTGTACTAGACATTGTTGATGATGCTTTCTTGGAATCTAGTTTGGCCCCTTATTCCCTGCCTCCTGCTCCCAGAAAACCTGACAGATACTACAAGTTCCTTTTCAAAAATCCTATTGCAGATCCAGAGACTATTTCACAGGGGCCCAAGGGCATTAAGTCTTCTACTGCTAAAAATCCTACCCCTTCTGATAGAGACTCCAGGGCGCTGGATAGATGGGGTAAGAAGGTTTACACTTCTGCAACCTTGGCTATTAGGGCTTTAAACTGCCAGTTTCATATGTTAAAATATCAGCAACATGTTATTGGACTGCTTAAACAGAAAATGATGTTGATTCCTGACTGTGTGGAAAATAAAGAATTACAGGATTTAATGCATTCTGCCGAACAAGTTGGAAATCATACTTTGCAATGTGGTTTTGATTCATTAGAGGCCTCTTGCAGGACTGCTGTTACTGGGTCTGTGCTTAGAGAGTATGCTTGGCTTAAGGAGCAATCTTTGCTTGATCATGTTAAAGCTAAGTTGTTGGATGCTCCTTTAAATCAAGACCACCTGTTTGGCAACAAGGCTGAGGAAGTTCTTAAAAAGATGGAAGATAAAGCTAAATCTATGCAAACTGTTAAAGATTTTTTTACAAGTTCAGCCTCCTAGATTTAATAGGCATTGGCCCGCTAAGAATTGGTCCTTTCCAGACCCTTCCAGGTCTTCTCAAGCCAAACCCAGACACAGCAAAAACCCCAGGTTTCAGTCCCAGGGGATTCTGAGAACTAAGCAGTGGGGGGCCTCCACTTCCAAGTCTGGGAATATAAGACTCCCCCTATGGTAAACTGTCTCAATGACTTCCTTTTAAAATTCCCAAGCACTTCTCAACTGACTGCCCCTTTGGGGGGGAAGATTGCTCTTCATGCAAAGAATTGGGAACTCATTACCCAGGACAAATGGGGTTTAAATACATTGTCCCAGGGATACAGATTTCACTTACACACGTTGCCAACACCAAGTGGGTGGCCAGACCTACCCCCAAATCAGTGGGCAGAGGCCCAAAAACAAATACTTTCTCTCTTAAGCATGGGGGCTATTCAACTGGTACCAGAAGAGGAAAAGGGACAAGGTTTCTACTCAAGACTTTTCCTGGTACCCAGAAAAGATGATTCATGGCATCCTATCCTGGACCTGTATACTCTTAAGCGCCTTTTTGGAGATTCTAAAATTCAAGATGCTGACTCTTCACCAATTACTTCCTATGCTAGACAAAGATGCCTGGTTGGCAACACTAGATTTAAAAGAAGCATACCTGCACATCCCATTCAGGGAATCTTGCAGAAGATACCTTCGCTTCAAAGCAAGCTATACACACTATCAGGCTATACTCTTAGTGTACACAGACAACACCACAGTCATGTGGTACATAAAGAAGCAGGGAGGCACCAGATCTGACCAACTGTACAGGTTAGCACAGGAGGCATGGAACTTTGCAAACCAGGTGGACATCATGCTCACAGCCACATATATATCTGTTCTCAGGAAAATGTGCTAGCAGACTCCCTAAGTTACTCCATAGAGGATCTCCACAAATAGACATTAAACAGAGAGGTTTTCCAGATGATCATCCTTCAGTGGACATACCTCAGATAGACCTCTTTGCATCACCAACCAACCATCAGCTTCCCAAGTTGTGCACCAGGGACCCTTGTCCCACAGCCTGGAGGACAGATGCATTTTCCTTTTAGTAGACAGGGAAGTTTCTTATGTTTTTTTTTTCTCCTCTGTCTCCTCTTCCAAAAAATTCTTCTTAAGGCACAAATATAAGCACCCAGGTTCCACTTATTGGCACCCTTTTTTGCCAAGGCAGCTTTGATTCCCCTCCAATTTAACCTGACAAAGGGAAATTACAGATAAGTACCTTTACAACTGGATCTGATAACTTAACAGAAACAATTGCTGCTCCACCCAAATCTTCCATCTCCCACATCAACCCTATGGATGCTAGGATTTAAAATTCTTAAAAAAACACCTCTTCTCTGAAGAAGTTCTTCAGGTCCTACAAGAAGCCAGAAGACCCACAACTAGAACATTTTACACAGCTGAGTGGAAAGGATTTTCCTGTTGGTGCCGCAAACAATGTCAGGGCCCAGTCTTATCACAAGTTCCTTCCTACTGTACTGCAATATCTCTGCAGAAAACTTTGACCAGGTTTGGCCTACTCTTTTATAAAAGCTCACCTGTCAGCCATCAGTGCCTGCCCCCCTCTTATCCCTCCAATTATGGCTAAGATAGAGGTCAAGCTTTTATTCAGGGGAGTCCTGTATCTAAACCCCTTTCTCCCCCTTGGGAATCTTAGTTTTGTGCTCCCCCTTTGCTTTAACCTCTGCTCTGTTACCCAGGAATGGAAGAGTGTTTTTTTACCTAGTCAAGCTATACTCCTCCTACCTGACTTCCTCCTTTTGAACCAGCATCTGCCACTTATCTAAAATTCTGTATTTGGAAAACTATCCTTTTATTTGCTTTCACCTCTGCTTTGATTGTTTGAGTTACAAGCTCTCATGGCCATTCCCTGTTTTCTTATTTTTCACAAGGACAGGGTGACTCTCAGGGCTAATCCAGCCTTCAAGCCTAAGGTAATGAATGAGCTGTCTCTCAACCAGGCTATTCATCTACCACCTTTTTTCCCCAACCCACAAAACTGATTTTATCTGGACAAAACTGAATCCTTCAGAAAGACTGACCAGTTGTTTGTATCATATATGCCCCAAGCTGGCCAGCCGGTCTCCAAACAAGCTGTTGTAGCTTTATCCTCTAAGGCTATCTCTTTCTGCTATTTGCACTATGGTAAGACCTTGCCTTCGTGCCCCAAAGCACATTCCACTAGGGCAGTGGCTTCCTCCGTGGCTTTTCACAAAGGAATAGACTCCTGGTTTATTTGGAGGCTGCCACTTGGTCCTCTGTGCACACCTTTAACAAACACTACAAAAATGATGCTTTCTGTCCAAGGCAGCCTTTGCTGGACAACTCTTCTACTCAGCAGTCAACCACCCTTCTTTCCTCCTTTAGCTTTGGTAATCACCCATTTGTCAGGAATACTACAACAATGATTCAGTCAGGACATACTACAGTTGTGTAAGAACTTACCATAATGGTAGATGTCCTTCTTTCCCTCCATCCCCTCTTCTCTAAATCAGTTCAGCTTTCCTGTTCTCCCCCTTTGCTTTAACCTCTGCTCTGTTATCCAGGAATGGAAGAGTTTTCTTAACTATTCAAGCAATACCCCTTCTTCCCTGACTGGTCTCCATATGTCAGTAGTCTTCATGCTGCTGGCTTGGAGATATACTGAGGATCCACATTCGTACATCCATCCATATACCTCAACAGATACTAGATGAGGTCATGCATCAGATGTATGACCTCGGGAACATAAAGCTTTAGTACCGTGCCCAGACATCAGCAGTAACAACCCATACGTCAGGAATACTGAAAGAGAATCAGCTAGAAAAGGTGAAGAGAAAACACTGACTGAAGAATATTGTAACTGTTCAGCAAAAAGCATTTCAGGCTCTAGCTTTGGTACAAGAGATGGCTTCCAGTAATTTAGAGGAAAAAGTGTTAAACGTGCTGAGAGATGATTATAGTAAATGAAACATTAAAGAAGTATATCAACTCAAAAACAAAAGGCTGGAAAAAAATGAAAGAAGCTATTCAGATGAACTAATTAAACTACAAAAAATCTGATGTAGAAATGAAAAAGAAGGCCAACTATGAGACTGCTCAAGAAATGCTGTTTAAAAAATGGTAATAGTTAAGAGGGCAGAGCACTCATGGAATACCTGAGATTTTCTACTGTACCAGAGAAATAGGAAGGAACATACTGTATTAATTTTGTTAAAGCATAGATGAGTAACTGGACTGGTCACAGCAGGATTTGTTAATTGAAAGGTCAGATTATGTGTATGTTCCAAACCTGGCCATGCGAAAGCAGCCAAGACCTGTATTAGTATAGATGCAATCATACCAGCAGAAAGAGGTGATCCTCGCAAAACTGTGGCAGATGAGCAAAGTATTAAACATTTGAGACTGTCTGTGTAAACTGTGGCTCTAGATGATCGTCACTGTTGAAGTGATAACCCCAGCCCCATGTGTAAAAATGGGAAAAGGGGTTGTGGATGGATGGATTATTCACTGTACATCAGGCAGAAGAAAAGCAAAATCTGAGACTGTCGAGAGGCAGGTGTTTGATTCAAGCTGCTGTATCCAGACGTCTTCAGAATATTTTCTTCCTGAGGGATCAAAGTCATTTTTTGATGCAGAACAGTCTAAGGAGGAAATACAAAAGTTTGTCCAACAAAAAGTGAGCAATCAAACAGTAGGCAGACTGTTTCTCCTTCTGATAATAAAGCTCACAGAGACTTTGCCAGTGAAATATTTCCAGTGTTCCAAAGGAAAATGCTTGAGGAAAAAAGCACAGAAGTTGTCCGAAGAATCGTGAGTACCTTGGACTTCAGCTGTCTGGGGTGGGTTTGGGAGATGGAGGTGGGAAGGAAGAAGACCAGCAATACTGAAATTAGTGAATAAATGAGAGACTATAAAGCATTGATCACATTTGTGCAATATGGCTTTACAAAAAAAGGTGGCTGAGAAAGATTGGTCTTTTGTTGACTTTGCTAAGCTTGTGGGGCCTGACTGGCATGTACTCCACTTCATGCCATTAATGTTTGAAATGACATTAAAAGAGAAAAAAGGAAAAATGCATTTACTGAAGTGCTATAAAAAAGTTGAAAGACATTGTTTCCATGGATGGGTTTGAGCAATACCCCTGTTACTCTCTTCCATTTCATTCAGGCTGGTTGTACTGTCTAAGAAGGCAATACTACATTGTAGGCAAAAAGGATAGCTATAATGTCAGCTGTTGTGGATCCCATTGGGGGCTCTCTATTGCTTTTCAGAAGGTAGGTTCTATAGCAGACCTAACTGTTGGTGAGAATTTCTTATGAAATGTCAGTTGTCTGAGTTTGCTTCAGCTAGGAGTTCCATTAACATGGACAGTAGGTACTGGATGTTGTCAAAGAAGGTCATGTCTTTGAGCTCTTAAACCCCTTTTGCAATCAAGAGTGCCACTCACGAATCAGTCTGCCCAGAGCTCTTGATACAGTCCCAGTTTCTGTTTTACAGAGGGGCAGTGTAGCTTATTTCTCCTTTGGGAAAGGGAAGGGTTTTTGTTCTAACCTGTCTCCCATTTGAAGGGAACAGTTGAGAGTTCTGCCATGTTTGTACAAGTATGGTGTGTGTGGGTGTGTGGGTGGTGACTTTCCAGGTTGTAATGCCCCTGCTACTATAGGGTGTCAGTCACGCATACCTAATGGCATGCCAGAGTTTGGGAGCCCCACAATATAGCCTCCGTTTTACCTTAGGTTAGCACCACTTCCAGAAGAATCTGTTCTAACCTCATCTGATATCATGCAGTATTTTATGTTTGTATGTTCTTCGGCGTATCCCTGTTTTTTTAACAGCAGCAAGTAGCTGCTGTTCTAGACTCTACTGAAAACTCTGCCAGAGCAGGTCTTTCACTTAGCAGTCCCCTATCTCTTTGCCTATATTCTGTTATCAATCCCAGGTATTGAAGGCAGTTTCTAACCTGGAGTATAAACATCTGCTTGACCTTCTTCCACTCTGATATCTTTCCCTCTCTTATTATTTGCACTGAATAGCTTGGTTCCTTTGCTGATTTTCTCCAGTAATGTTCAGCCAAGCCTTGCCAGTTTTCTGTACCTGTACTTGGAGTCATTCCTATTGGAAAAATATCCTTTCTCTGTTCCCCTTTTAGCTTAGTCCTTAGAGTACTTTTTGCTCTAATTTGTATGGTGGTTGTTATCCTCCTTTAGAACCTGCATCCAAAATCCTCTCTTGCTTATTTCTTGAACCTGCCGTATTTCATCATCACTATCACATTACACTTACGTTTATAACCTCCTGCTTGTGTTATGCATATGAGCCTTAACCGTGTAGCTTTAGAGTATCAGTTCAAATCCTGTAATCCTGAAGTACCTTGTTCTATTAGGAGAATACACTTACCCACTAAGTTCTTACCCTTTTCCTCTTCTCAAGTAACTTCCTTCAGCTCTTTGTCGTCCACAACTTCTCCTTTAATTAATACAAAATATGCCTGACTTGTGTATAAAACTAAAGGGAATAAAACATTTTCACTGCTTGTTATCTTACTAACCACATTCATAATCAAGAGCTTCTAGTTTCTCAGTTTTCGTATTATCTTTTGTTTGGTCTGTTCCCCATATCTCATTTGTTTAAAGTGATCTCTGAGGTTAAATGTCTTGCATGAAAGCAGGCATTTATATTTTTAGTAGCAGCTGTTTTTTTCAGTTTTTTTAGTTGTAGCTTGATTACATGTATTTTTATTAGACAGAAATAGGTTAAAGGGTTGAAAAGGCATGACCTGTTACAAAGTTAAGGAAGGGAAAAGCATGTGAACGAAAAATTTGTGCTGTCATACAGTTCTGTTCTATTTTTGTGCACATGTGGACTTGGCTCATTTACATTTCAGATAACTGAAGCTGATTAATGCACTGCTTTATGAATATCTGGCAGGCTGTGTAATGATTTACTTGGTTAAATGTTAATAGTTTAAATATATTGAAGAATTTATGGATTCTGTTCTTCTTTTGGTAATAAATAGTATGAAAATGAGATGAAAGTCTGATAGTTAATATTTCATTGAGTATAACTAAGTTTGAAATGTAGAAATTCTCATTTATGCTTAAAAATATACTGTCTTGTTACTCAGCATTTTAAGAACTTGCGATGTTTGCTGCCAGTATCAGTTTAGCATTTTTTAGAAGAAAAATACGTGGTTGTTAATTCAATTAATGATCTGAAGTAGTTACTTCATTTGCTCTGCAACCTGTGGGTATCGGATCCGACTTCAGAGCGGAGCCGGCAGCTTTCCAAGCTACAAGATCTGAGCTCCTAGCTCCTCCCCTACCCATAATCCCCTGCTACCTGCTGTATTACCTCAGATCGTTTTTTGCCGCGGCTGAAGTAGCCATCTTTTGAAGAGCTCCTGGCCTTGGTGAGATCGTTTACTTGTTAAAGTCCTTTTTTCTCTAGCGTTTTTGTGAAGTTGTAGGTATTGTACGTGTGTGTAGTGCCCCTGTGTTTATTTTTGGTGGTTTAGTTAGTTCTCGTAGTTAGTTGTTCCTCTGTGTGACACCCCTCCCCCCTTAGTGTTTGGGTGTGTGTGTGTGAGTGAGTTTAAAATGGCTGAAGGGCCCAAGCTGTTTTTTCGAAGTGTACTGAGTGTGGCCATAAGCTTTCACCAGCTGATGGCCACACAGTGCGTTTTATGCCTGGGGGTGGCCCATTTATCTATGGCCTGCCAAATTTGTGCGGCCTTTAACCCCCGGGCGCTTAGGGATAGGAAGAATAAGCTGATCCTGGCGGGAAAGCTGCCCCAGGAATCGGCTTCTTCTTCCTCTCCCACTCAGGCTCAGGCTGCTTCGGCAGCCCCAGTGCCTTCTGCGCCCCTTGCTCAGCCCGGGACTCAACCTCCCTCTTTGGGTTCGAGCACGGGTGACGCTGGTGCCTCTTCCTCCAGAGAGAAGAAGCACAAGGATAAGGAAGGGCACAAATCCCATAAAAGGCAGGCTGAGACTCAACCCTCAGCCCCGCCATCTAAACTGACTAAGTCTCCCTCTAGGGTCTCCGGATCCTCCCCCTCTCGGCTCCATTCGCCCAGCTTTTCGCCGGAGGAGGAGGACCGGTCTCCCTCGAGGTCGTCGAGGCAGCCCTCCCGGCCCACGTAGACGACTTCTAGATTGACCAGAAGCCTCACCGAAGCGGACATGGATCGGATGATGCGTCGATTCATACAGACCCAAATGCAGATGGGAGTGCTCTTGCCTCCCCCCCCTCTGGGAGGAAGTGCGGCCCCCATTTTTGCTCCGATCACTCCTTCTCCGACTTGTTTTCGGGTCTCGGAGTCGTCGGAGTCGGTGCCGATAGCGCTGGTCTCTTCGACGTCAACTATATCCTCGAGCGTGTTGGATCCGAGTTCTCGGGGCCGAGGGCTGAGCGTCAGATCCGGGGGAGTTGGTGCGTCTTCGGCGCCGCTGGGTTCGGAGCGCACCTCTCTCTCTGCGCCGACTGCATCGGCCCCAATCCCTACCTCGGAGCCGAGGAGGATGCTTTCAGAGCCTGGCAAGAGTAGTTCTCCTTCGGCTTTTGAGGTAGTGGAGAGGGTACTGTCGAGGTCCTCCAGGTCCCCGGTCTGGGCTTCGGATCCTCCTGTACCCCCCCTGCATGTGGGTCTATCCTCCGTCATCCGACCATCAGGACAGCCTGCTCAAGCCCTCCAGCTAGTTCCCTTGGAGGAACAAGAACCCGTGGATGAGCCCTCTTCGGATAGCCCCACAGAGGAGGTCCCTCGTAAACGTAGGTGTAAAAGGAGGTACCTGGACTTCCCTGAGTCCGTTACCACCGACACGGATTTAGATGAAGGGGAAGGTTCCCCAAGGTCACCCCCCGAGGATGTCTCCTTTGAAGACATCATGGAAATGTTGTGTATTAGAGGGGGGTAGTCTGCCCAAAAACCTTCCGTGGATGAATCTGTGTTCCTGGAGGCGTTTGAGGCAGGCCCATCTACCTCCTGGGTGTCCCCTCCGGCTGACCCCCTGGTAGACTTAATTAATATCAGAGCGTGGAAGAAGCCTGACACCGTGGAGCCAATTCCTAGGCATCCTGATAAAGTTCTTAGCCCCCCCTACAGATAGGCAGTCTTGGGCCAAGGGATCTCCCATTGATGCCATGTTGGTGGAGGCTGCCACCAAGAAAGAACTCTCACAGGAGAGTTCTTCGGTCCACCCACCAGATAAGCAATCTCGAGCACTGGACAGCATTGGGAAGCGGATGTTTGCTTCAGCAACCTTCTCGATAAGGGCGCTGAACTATATGACACATACCATCAGCTACAGCAAGACTTGATTAAGGAATACACTGCAGCCCCTCCGGAGTCCATGTCGGTCGGAGACAAGAAGGTTTTTTCGACTCGGATGGCCACTCTAAAATCCATTTCTAACACGTCCATGCGGCTTCTCTCCCATGCAATGGAGGGAGCCGCTAGGGCCAGCGGAGCCGGGGTCGTCTTGCGATGTCACGTCTGGCTCCGTCTTTGCGACTTCGCTGATCCCTTCAAGGCGTCCTTCGCGAACACGCCCTTTGACAGATCTTCACTTTTCGGCAAGACTGTTCGCGATACGCTGGTCCAAAGCGAAAAGGACGGGAAGACGCTGTCTGCCGTCAGAGTCCGCTTCTCTAGTCCCCAACGATCCTTTTCTAGGAATCAGAGGGGACAAAAGAAGCTGTGGTTCCGCAAGTCTCAGCAATCCCATCCAGCTTCGGACCCCTTGTCCTCTAGAGGCAGTGGAGGACAAGGTGGACACCGGCCCAGAGGCAGAGGGGGAACCGCGTAACTTCGGGTCTAGAGAACCTTTCTCGGACAGACCCGCGCAGCAGCCCTGAGGGCTTGCCCAACTGTCCTTCTTTGGAGGCAGTCGGGGGGCATTTGACGGAGCACCTGTCAAATTGGGAGTCCCTTACGACAGATCGATGGGTGCTCCGTATCATATCCAGAGGTTATTCCATCCCCTTCATAAACCTTCCCCCCAAGACCAGACGCCTCCCCGATGTACCACCCGATCAGAGGGAGGCAGCGACTTCAGAAGTATCGAAGTTGCTAGAAAAAAGAGCCATCCAGCCCATCCCCCCAGATCAGTCCGGATTGGGTTATTACTCCAGGTTCTTTTTGGTGCCAAAGAAAACGGGGGACCTAAGACCCATCTTAGACCTTTCTGCTCTGAACCTATTCATTCCCGAGGAAAAATTCCGGATGGTCACCCTCCAATCAATTCTCCCCCTTCTGCGGGAGAACGACTGGATGTGCTCTATAGACCTCAAGGATGCGTACTACCACATTTTGTTGGACAGATGATCCAGAAGGTTTCTCTGCTTTCGGCTGGGGACCAGTCATTATCAGTTCAGGGTTCTTCCGTTCAGCCTCACCTCAGCCCCCAGGGTGTTCACCAAAGTCATGGCAATGGTTGCAGCCCATCTGAGACTTCAGGGCATTCAGGTCTTCCCGTACCTAGACGACTGGCTCCTTACCGCCGCCAACAGGCATCAACTGTGCATGGCAAGAGATTATGCTCTGACTCTTGCCCACAACGTAGGCATCTCATTAAATCTGCAGAAATCCTCTCTGTGCCCCGTTCAGGTTCTGGAATTCATAGGGGCCAGGTTGGATACCCGTATCTCTCGAGCTACCCTAACTTCAGACAGGCTGAGCAGCTTGTCATATCAAGTATTAGCCCTTCTTCAGAGTCATGCCCCACTGGCGGAGTTAGTCCTGAGGGCACTAGGGTCTATGGCGGCAGCGATCGGTCTCTCCCTTCACGCACGCCTGCGAATGAGGATATTGCAGTGGACCCTGCAAGTTCAGTGGTCCCTATCACTCCACCCATTGAACACTCCGATACCACTGAGCAGAGTTTGCAAGGACTCCCTTCTTTGGTGGCTCCACACGCAGGAACTCAGAGAAGGGAGGTCCTTTGTGATCCTCCCGCCCCAAGCCACGTTGACCATGGACGCTTCTTGCCTCGGGTGGGGTGGGGCATTGTTCAGGCAGATCCGTCCAAGGCACGTGGACGTCCCTAGAGACCACTTTGCATATCAATGTCCTAGAGATGAGGGCGGTGCTTTTGGCGTTGCAAGCTCTCCACGACCTTCTCCCTCTGGGGACTATTGCAATCCAGACGGATAATATGTTAGTAGTCTGGTACATAAATAAACAGGGAGGAACCAGGTCTTATCCCCTTTGTCGGGAGGCTATGAGAGTTTGGGAATGGGCGATATCCACCAACCGGTTTCTGGTAGCAATGCACATTCTGGGTCGGTCCAACATATTAGCAGACAAAACTGAGTTGAGTACTTCTCACTCCGTACGAGTGGTCTCTCAAGCCATCTGTTGCGAAGCAGATCTTCTGCAAATGGGGTTGGCCTCGCTGCAATCTTTTTGCTTCTGCATTAAACACAAAATGCAGCGAGTTCTTCGCAATACTTCCCCCCCAAAGGGGAGAATCCCAGAGATGCTCTAGTTCATGCTTGGCCTCCCGGTCTCCTTTATGCTTACCCCCCCCTCCCGCTTATGATAAAGTTCATACAGAAAGCCTGTCGCGGTGGGGGAGCAGAGTTATCCTCATAGCCCCATTCTGGCCTCGACAGATCTGGTTCCCTTATCGGCGGTCTCGCAGTGTGGCTCCTCCATGGTTTCTGGATCCCATTCCAGACCTGATCTCGCATCCTGCAGGTTGCCAAACCCCGAATCTGGTGAACCTCAAGCTTACGACTTGGTTGATCCAGTTCCAATGATGGCTAGGACTCCCGGTATCTCTTCTCCTGTTAAGGCCATACTGGTCACGGCTCATAAGCCGTCTACCAGAAAACTTTACAATAGTAAATGGAAACGTTTCTCCATGTGGGCTAAAGACAGGGGCCTGGACCCATTTACAGTTCCTATTCCGACTATTCTGGACTTCCTGTTGCTGATTTTTCGGCAGGGAGCAAGTGCTTCTATGGTTAAGGTGCAGTTGGCAGCCATCTCCCATTTTCATGTAGGTGATGGCTTAGGGTCCTTGGCATCTACAAAATTATGCAAAACATTCTTGCGGGGCATCTTTCTTTTGAAGCCGCCTGTGAAAACTGAGGTGCCCCCATGGGATTTGACCTTAGTCTTACAAGCCCTGGCAAGTCCACCCTTTGAGCCTGCGGCCTCGGTTCCGTTAAAGTTCTTGTCATGGAAAACGGCCTTTTTAGTGGCTATTACTTCGGCCAAGAGGGTTTCAGAACTTCAAGCTCTGTGTATGAAACCCCCTTACCTTATTTTTCACAAGGATAGAGTGTCCCTCAGGACTAACCCGTCTTTCTTACCTAAGGTGGCTTCAGAGTCAAATATTAATCAGTCAATAAATTTACCAGTGTTCTTCCTGAATTTTCAAAACAAAGGGGAATACAAGTTGCACAAACTGGATGTACACAGATAACTACGTTTCTGCTTGCACAAAACTAAAGATTTTCGCAAGTCGGACCAGTTGTTTGTATCCTTTGCAAAATCAGCTATGGGTAAAGCCATTTCCAAAGTGACCGTAGCAAATTGGATCTGTCAGTGCATAATTCACGGGTACATATCGTCAGGCAAATCAGCCCCTATTGGAATTCACGCTCATTCTACAAGGTCTGTGGCCACTTCAGCAGCCTTTTGGTCCAGGGTTCCCTTGGACGACATATGTTCAGCAGCTACTTGATCCTCTTCTCATATGTTCATTTCTCATTATAAACTAGATATGATTTCGAGAGGCAGGGCTTCTTTTGGCTCCGTGGTGCTTCGGAATATCCTTCCGTAAAGGCTACCCAGGTTTTTCTTGAGTAGCTGGGGACTCTGTCCCACAGGTTGCAGAGCAAATGAAGTAACTACTTCAGATAAAGAAGTTATGTACTCACCATAAAGTTCCATCTGAGTAGGTACTTCATTTGTCTGCAACCAACCCCCCCCTGCCATCCCCCGAAACTTTTCGGGTTTTTCTTGTCACCTGTAAGTTTCTTGTCAGGAGATTAGATATGGTGTATTCTTCTCTCAAGGTTATTAGTTGGGTGATGAGGCAAAAAAGTCGATCTGAGGTAATATAGCAGGTAGGGGATTATGGGTAGGGGGAGGAGCTAGGAGCTCAGATCTTGTAGCTTGGAAAGCTGCCGGCTCGGATCCGAAGTCGGATCCGATACCCACAGGTTGCAGACAAATGAAGTACCTACTCAGATGGAACGTTATGGTGAGTACATAACTTCTTTTTCTTCTACTTTGCCATGGGGTAAGCATTATTACATTACGAAAAGAAAATATTTGACCAGATATAATTTTTATTTTACCCGTGTTATGGTTTACATATTTCAGTGCAACAGTATTTTGCAATCATTCTGTTTAACAGTTGCACATGTCTATGCCAGTGATTTGCAAGATTAGTATGTACAAATGCCATCTCACCAAAAAATGAGTAGGATTTTTTTTGTTTGGGGGAGTGAAGGAGGGAAGTCTTTTCTTGCATGCCCTTACTTTATATTCCATCTCTGAGGTCCCCACCTCACAGTGACATCACTCAATGAGTTGATGATTTGACCAGTTATATATTGTCTCATAGCTGGCTGTCGTGTAGTGAAAAACTCCAGTTCTTTCAAAATTTAATGTCCTCAATGAAGATACAGGTTTTTGCTGTTTTTATTTCTGTCCATAAGGCATAATAAAATACATCTCCATCCAAATGTGATTATTTTTCTTGTTAGTGTACATGTCCTTTTGATTTTGTTAGAGTGCATGCCCTTTTTATCCAAACGCAAGATTGTCACATCCACAGAAAATACTTGTATTGTTTTATTTGCAGACCATTGTCACTTTCTGTGAAGTTTATGTTTTACTTGCGATGGTCACATTGAGTGTAGAGAGCTCTTGGTTGAGGCAATTCAGTGAATAGCAGAGATAGCTACTTCTAAGACATGTACAAGTCCAGGAAATCCAAGTAATATTAGGTACGTCATTGATTCTAGCAGTAGTAGTCCTGCTACAGAGACAAAAAAGTCTTAAACCTTGGTGAGGAGTGCAAGTGTTTCTTGTTTTAAAATGTGATGAGAGATCATACTATGGCTGCAGTACGTGTTAATGCAAGTAATGCCTGTGGTTAAATTTAAGCCACTGGTTACAGAATTAGTTGTTGATAGTTTTTGACAACTATGACTCATTGCATGCAGTTTACCCACTCCTGACCTTCAGAATTCAATAGCTGAAAATCTGCATTCATTGGATAACTTGCCTAGGAATGGTTAAACCAGAGGAGGACTAAAGCATTTGGCAGGAGTGGGAGTGATGGTAGTTTTGTGTCATGTCTGTGGCCCTGTAAGTCAGACACCAGTTTGTAGGAGACCTAGAAGCATGAAAATAGAAGTTACATTGACAACCCCTTGGCCCCATTTCTCCACTTAAGGATATTATCTGTTGTTTTTTTTAAGCTGAAAATATGTAAAGATATACAAGCTAATCAATTTTTCCTAAAATCTAAAGAAAAAACAGCCTGATCAATCATATCTTAAAATGTTAATTCCTCCTAAGTTCTTTAGCATTGCATTTTTGTAATCATTGAAGCTTTAGTGACTTATAATACAGGATGATGAAATTAATGCTTTACAAGTAATTGCATAAGTGGCATGGTTATATTTACCAAATTTGCAGGAAACATTTGATCAGCATGGCAAAAGTAACAAGGCTGTATGTGAATGCACCATTAGAGAGCATGTATGTCAGCCACAGGAAACAGACAGTAACCTGTTTTGAAAGCTAACCATTTTTGCTGTTGTGCTCATTAGTAGTGGTACGGGCTGTGATGTCACACCTAGTGTCACTTGTAAATAGTGAATGCTAGAACTAGTAAAAGTTCTTCACGGTACCACTTCACTTTGACGGAAATGAAGCATACCAGAAAGCTGTTGTAGTATTATGAGCATTAGTTCAGCTAGTAATCACCTCTGAATTGCATTGCATTATTTGTTACTTGAAGAGCTGGAGTTAAAGCCCAGATGTGTGTGTGTGTGTGTGTGTGTGTGTGTGTGTGTGTGTGTGTGTGTGTGTGTGTGTGTGTGAGTGTGTGAACAAGGATAAAAGGCATTCATAAAATGAGAAGAGAGTAAGTAAACAGAAATATATTTCACTGCTTAATGTCTTACTTTATGTACTAGTCCAGGGGGTAATATTATGCATATTTGCCTGTCACTGTGAGTTCAGGCCTGACTATTTAAATTTATTGATCATTCACTATAAGAAAAAAGTTATCTGTTTTATTTTGTCTTGCCAGAATAATCCTCCACTGAAATCTCGAAGTTTCTCTATGGCGTCACAAGGTAGTAGCAGCTCACCTGCTTTGCAAAGGAGGGCCAGCCAAGGAGCAGCTTCTTTCTTTAGTGTTGGCTATCACAAGAGTACATCGTCAAGCAAGAGATCGCACATCCCTCCACCAGATCATCTGGTAGATGTTCGAGAGGTTGGTGTACAGATAAAATTAGTAGTGAAAAAAGAGAATTTCAGAAAGTATGATTTTGTTCCTTTTCCATCCTTTCTGCACTTTTATTGTGTTCCATGTTATGAGAGACCCTGCTAATGCAGAGCTTAGTAAATCTCTTGATGTCTTCATCCCACAAGTGAATGTGCAAGGAGCGACTAAAATATGATGGGAGTTACGAGTTCTGACACTGCTTTGGCACAGACTGACTAGTAAGTTGGATCTGGTTCCTCCTGGATCCAGTTTTGTAGTCTGAAATCACTTTGTTTTTCTGATTTATTCAGGTGCTGTACTTTGTTCCTGGTGCCATCCATCCAGTCACTCCTGAATCTGAGAATATGTATGTATGTGTGTGTGTGTGTGTGTGTGTGTGTGTGTGTGTGTGTGTGTGTGTGTGTGTGTCAGTCATAAGAACTTTTGCCAGGTGTGTATGACTGGGGTCATCTTGTTCTCTATTTGTGTTCAAGACATTTATGCATACCATCTGATATCACTGCTGTTTGACTCACAAGATAGTCATCTTCTAGTCTTAAGATACTATTTACAAGATTGCAGAATCTTCTGGCTTTGATGGTAAGAAAAAAGAAACCAAAAGAAAAGAGTTTTTCTACGCGAGTTATCTTCAGCTCACTGTTCACATTCATGTGGAAAAGACTGATGTATTTAATAAGTTCAGGCTTGAAGTACATTCTATTAAGTAATTATCTGATTAAAGAGGCCACAGACTGCTTAGAAAATTGTCAGACCTTTTAGAAACTTCATCAGTTTATTTCCTTACAGTTTACTTTAATGCTTTGAACACTAAATATTTTTAAATGCTGAACTTGCATTCAAGTAGATCTTGTGTAGCCCTGCGTTTTGTGGTTTTAGCACTCTGAAACTCGTCACTGGGAAATATGTAGTAGACTTGATGATATATTTTTTCTCTGTGTGATCCCCCACCCCCACCCCAGTCTGGGGTGTAGTTTGTTTCCAGCGGTGCTTTCAAGGAGTACATTACGTATTCTGTTGTGGAACTTACTTAAGCAGCGTTCCTGGGCAGAGATGCATATTTCACTTTATCTTTATAACAATGCTTTTCTTAACAGCTAATTTTAGTGAAATTGTTTTCTGAGTAAATGTTTCTCACTACTTCATCAGTGTTTCTTGCAGCGATTCCCACAAGGTTTTGTAGCCTAAAGTAAACTGAAAGTATATCTTAATTTCTGTAAAGGGAAATAATCGCACTGTTTTTTTTTTCATATGCTTGGTTAGGAAAAAAAAAAACTTTTCTAGCAGCATTTTTATAAATAGAAGATTGCAAATTTGCTTGTAGTAAATTTGCCATACTCTAAAGATTAGCAATACTAGGAAGTGGAAGTAGAGGGCAACCTATGAACACATTAGTTAACAGCCTTTTTCCTGTTTCATATACTTTTCTGCCCCGTTTTTTCTGTAGTCAGTTAGCTGCTGATTGAGGTGCAGCTGTCTCTGATTTTCTGATGCTTAGCACAACCTCTTCCTTTAGTGTCTGCAGTGCATGCCTACAAAATGAGGGTCTTGTACACACTTCCAAGCATGCATACTTCCAAGTGCATAATGATGGTTATAACACATACTGCCACACATCTCCACTTTCAAGTGCATTGTAGGGGGCCCTCAGAGCTTGGATCATGGTCAACTGTGGCCCTAGGCAGGGTAATGGATTGAGGACCTCCCATACACAGATCCCCACAGCAGCCATTCCAGTGTCCCCTTACTTGGCTATTTCTCCTCATTACCAGAGAAACTGTTCAAACCTCTGTGTGCATACTGTTTTCTGCTTTACTTCTACGATAACATTTATATTTGGGCTTATTTCAAATCATAAGCTCCTTGCACACATTTTAGGACTGTGCAAACATCCATGAGCTATTTGATTTACATTCCTGATTGTATTGAATTATATTTCTTGTATAATACAGCACTGCTTGTTGGAGCACATTTTAAATTTATAGCTTTGAATATTTTTCCAGTAAGTAATGAAACAAAATGTATGAATCAGTAATGACAAAACTACCCAGTTCAGAATATTTCAACCATAAAAGGCCACTCAAAGTTCTGTCATTACAATCCACAAATATCAGTCCATATGCACAATCTCTGCAGAAGTAAAAGTCATCTGAATAATTACACATTAAACTTTATATTTGTGTTTCATCTACAAATTCAGTTTCTGCTGCCCTTGAAGAATAAATTGCGTATATTACATTAAAAAAAATGGTAAGCTGGTAATATTGCAATAGGGAATGGATGGCAAACTGATAACAGGTTCATAGTTACTAGGCATCTCATCCAAAAGAGGACATACTCAGGACTGCAACACCCCACCCCCTTAAAGTACAACACAGTATCAGCGATCCATCTACATGCTGTGGAAGTAGAACCCCACAACCTTCTGCATCAGAAACAAGCATGTCACCTGTTATGCTACTAACAGTGCTTTTCAATTCTGTAGCTCAGTAGTGATACTATTTGCTAAACAAAACAGTTGCACGTTGTAAACAAAGTTAACATGAGCAGAAGTAATCTTCTCTTTTCTTGAAACCCACATTTCCTTGACAAATAACACTTGAAACTCAATTCCTTAAAAAATGCACATGAAAACTTAATTTTTTAGCAGCTTGGCAGTTGGAGTAGAGGGTTCAGGCTCGTTTCTTATAACTAAGGTACAGGGTTTGAGCCTGAGAAAATTACTGCTACCACCTGCTATCCCCAACTAGGGCAGTTTATATACACACACACCTATTTCTTGTACTTGTCCGTCCATGGTCCGCAGCGTACACACCTCCTACCTGTACTTATTCATTTGTGGTCTGTAGCACACACACCTCCTACTTGTACTTGTCCATCAGTGGTATGCATCACACACACCTGCTAACTTGTACTTGTCCAGCTGTGGTCCGCAGCACTGCAACGTCGTCTTAAATTCAAAACGCACAAAATAAGATGTAAGCAACAGGTCTGTATGATAATCACACACAACTGTGTCAGGTGTGTGCTACCAGACGCAAAGGGCTGTCTTAAAGAAAAACACCCTTACAAATGCTATATATATATCCCCAGTCTTTTGGCTTTTCCCGGTTAGGGGTTGCCGCAGCAGAACTCTGGTCCGCTAATGATTGGTAGTTGATTTTTACGTGCCGAGTTACCAGCCCTGACACACAACCTTCAACGAAGGTACACCCATTCACGCATGTCTCCACTATATATAAAATATTTTTTAAATTAAAAAAATAATTTCCCTGCCAGTGGGCCCCTCGCAACCAGCGGGGGTCACCTTCCAGCCAGTTGGCCCTAAGCGACTGCCTTGGGTGCCTAGTGGTGGATCCAGTTATTGGGGCCATCAAAACTCATAACAAATGAGACCAAAATTATTGCACTCAGAATTTGTATATGCCTAAATTTACACCCCTGGGGGTGAGGGCACAAATGTGTAAATTTACCCCTTTGCCAGGTACAACCTATAAAATTGGAATCCTGGGATGGACACTTGTATAGCTGTAACAAAAAATTGTATCCTTACTATACTGTAAAATATGTACACGCCAGTTTTCTTGATTTGCTGTATTTGTCAGTTGTTTGCAGAATTATTATAAACTTTGTATATTTTATTTGTTCATGACTTAATTATGGAACTTTCAGTAAACACATATTTATGTTGCAGTTAAGTAAAAACACAGAATACACCTCAGCCTCAAACTGAACCTAGGCTCCAAGCATTTCTAATGACCTGACCAGTATATTGCTTGTAAACTTTTTTTTTTTTTTTTTTTTGCATAAAGTGCAGTACATTCTTCACAGGTCTGTGTCCTTCCTGCTCATCGTGATATAAAAAGCTTTGCAGTGTATGATTAAACACACACTACCATCAGTTGCAGCCACTTGTATGACCATGTACAGCTTGGATGTTTGAGATTAAATGAATGCATACGTACAAAAATAATGATCTAAGAATGTTTCACCTTGCAGCTGTCAGGCGCACAGTGCAACTCATTGCAACTGCTCCTTTGCCCTCTCAACTTTTTAGCTCAAGAATCACAGATAAAGACCCAAGCTCAACCTCAGATTTTGAATATTGTTCTTGCATAATGTATTTTTGAGAGGTATTACTTATCTCATCCAAGAAAATCTCCTCACCCCTACACAACACAGTTTTCGCCGTCATCACAGCACAACCATTGCACTAATATCTTTTACCCATTCTATCTCTGCATCTCTTGACAAGAACAAATTAGTCTCAAGCCTGTTCCTCGACCTCTCTAAAGCCTTTGACACAGTCTCCCATAACCTTCTTATTTCCAATCTTGCTGACCTTAATCTTTCCTCCTCTACTCTCAGTTGGTTCTCTAGTTACCTATCAAATAGACTACAGTCTGTTAAATGGTTCTCTGCAACTTCTCCATTCAAACCTGGGTCCCCCAAGGCTCCATCCTCGGGGACCCTGTTATTCAACTTCTTTACTAATAATTTCCACCAATCTTGTCCACACGCCTCACTAATACAATATGCCAATGACTCTACAATTATTTCTACTTCTGACAATCTACCCCACCTGCACACCCTCACCCAAGAATCTCTGTACTCTGAAGATTGTCTCTCAACCAACCAAACATAAACCTAACAAAACAAAACTCCTCCTCTTCCTCCCCAAGTCTCTGCAACACCGCAAATCCACCTTCTCCAGTTTTCTCACTAAATAACACTATAAGGTTGAACTCCACACTAAACTACTCAATGTTTTCATTGACGATGAAATAAAATTTGACATTCACATCAATAACTGCATCAAAAAGACCAACCAAAAACTCAGACTTCTTTATAGAAACAAATTTCTTACACAAGAATCTAAACTGTCCCTAGCTCAGGCATACCTACTCCCTATCCTATTATGTGCTGTCCCAATCCTAATGAACTTCCAAAACAATCTTCTGTCTAAACTTGAACTCACTTGCAATAAAATAGCTATATTTGCCAGCAGTCTTCCATTTCGCTCACACCACTGCTTTTCTCTAAAAAAAAAAAAAAAAAACCAAACTCCACTGGCTAGAATTTCATCACCAACTACTTGTGCCTTAGTTATACCGGACTCATTTTATCCTTCACCATCCCCTAGGCTACCCTACTCTTGCAACTCTTATCACTCCATATTCCTAACCCATGAACTACACACCTCTGATCAACATCTCCTTCAAATCTACAAACCCAATAAATCCATTGGCAAACTACTTTATAATCACTCGGTCACCTCTGGTTGGAACAGACTTTCTCTATTTGTTCACTTCATAACTCTGTTTCAAACAAGCATTAAAGGAATATCTGCTAAATTCCTGGACCTGCTCCTGTACTGATCCAACATAATTGTTCTACCTTTTCTGCCTCTACGTACTCATAGGTCTGTGTCTCTGTAAGATTTACTAATCTAATTTCAGTATTGAACCCTCACATGCCATTTCTCTTTACTCTCTTTACTCTACATTAGGATGTGGCTCTGTAAGATTTGCTAATCTGTCTAACTTCAGAATTGAACCTTCACAGGCTTTTTCTCATTATTGGATCTCCTCTCTCTCTACTATCGATTTCTCTGGCACTTTCTATATCACTAATTGGGCTCCCTGTAACTGTAAAAAAAAAAACAAATTACATCTTCTGTCTTATTTCCTCTTTACTATCTTTTTACTGACTTCCACTTCCATACTGTATATGTTCTTTTTATGTTAGTTTTTGCCTTTCTATTGCACTGATGTCCTATCTGATAATGTGCGACATATCTCTGCTTAACATTTTTTCCTCAATGATTTGCATAATTCTCTAACTACGCACAACACTAAATTGCATCTCTCATGTTAATTTGCTAAAGACATATTTCCGCTTAACTGTACTTTTACAAAGTTTGTATAATGTTTGTATAATTCTTCTCTGACTATGTATAAGACAAAACTGTACTACTTTTATGTAAATTTGTTTAATAGTCAATTTAACTTTCTATTTGGAGCATTTCTCCTTGGGTGTCTGCTGGAAAAGGGCATCTGCCCAGCCAGACTAACTCTGTTAACAAATGTCAAATAAATGAAGTCTGAAACTCGTGTATCTATCATTATTTCATGACTGCAATACAGAAACATTTGTCAGAAAACCACACACTTTGAGGAGCAAACCAAAATACCTCTAACTTTGTTCATGAATTCCAGACAAAAGCCATAGAACAAAGATTTCACATTAACATTTACTTGCTCTGGCATCATTGACTTAATGTAATCATGAGTGATTTACCAGATAATCACAAAAACTATGTGGGACGGGACAAAAATATGAAGCAAAATCAGGGATGCTGTGCAAAACCAGTGCGTTGAGAAGAATGACTTACAGAATACATCAATTGAAATGTAAAAAAATCTCCCTGTCTTTTGTTTGTCAGCATGAATCAGGAAATAGTGAACACAGATTTCCATTTTATTCATTCACTATGATGAGCACTAGGAAAGTCTGTCTTTTCAATGGCTTTGAAACTATCACTTTGTGAAAGGACAGTAATCTGAATTGTATGGGTTAAAAGTGGAACCACCGGGGGAGGGGATTGCTTTTTTAAGATGTAAAATCTGAGTACTCTGCTTACTGCTGAGAGGTTGAGAAGTACGCATTCTGTTTGGAAGAGCAAGGGAGGTACATTCCCAGCTCATAGTCTGCTGTGTTAGTAGTACAACAGAGCAGCCCATCTTCGTCTTCCAGCATAAGCAAGCTGATATCACTCCCAATCCAACATTCACCAGCCAGTTTTTCCATTTCCTAGGTTGCTAATCTAACTTGGATCAGATGGTCCTCTGTCAGGGCTTTATTCCTGTGTGCCACAGAACTGGCTACACTGGTATGCTTTCTGATGCTACCATATCGCTAGTGTTGGCGTATACTTTAATTGTTTATAGTAGTGTTTAGAACAAATCATGCACAAATACTTTGAAGTACTGCTTTAAGTGGTAAATTTTACTTATAGTGATATTTATTTATTTATTGACATTCACTTACTGGGAAAGTCTGTCTAGGTAGACCATTTTCAGCAGAAGCCCAGGGAGAAAAGTTCCAAACTATTGCAAAACTGTTTAATAATAATAATTTTACAGGCTTCAAAAAAAAAAAAAAACCGTGTACATTTAAGTATTTAGACCCAGTT
Organism: Protopterus annectens; assembly: GCF_019279795.1. NCBI lineage: Eukaryota > Metazoa > Chordata > Ceratodontiformes > Protopteridae > Protopterus > Protopterus annectens. The sequence goes on from NC_056737.1 coordinate 1,560,933,090, forward strand.
AGACATATTATGGAAACATCAGTTAGAAATAGACAAAAGTTACATGACAATTTAATATTTAGAAAAATTTATCCAGTTTATAGAGAAACTAAAAGTAAGTTAATACAAGCAGGAATTACAATATGAAGTGAGAAAAATAAGGCTTATGGTATATTTAGAGAGAAAGCCAGGGGAGAGAAGCTGATAGAAGTAAGGATGTGAGTGAAGAAGGGAGAGTAAGGAGATATAAGATATGAGTAAGTTCTTACTCAGGTTTAGGGATGTAATTTATCCTGGTCCTGAGCAAGAACAGAACCAGTTTTTGTCTGTGAAGGCATTCAGAATGTTTTTGAATGATGATTGGGAGGGTATTGACCTGATAGATGCAGATAAGGAGTCTCCGGCCTTAGCAACATGGTACGAGTATAGACAATTCCCAGCAGATTTGATAAGTTTGTGGACAGACGAGTTTTTGGTCATTGGATCATTGTGACTGATTGGAAACATAGTTGTGTGTAGAATGTTATTTAGTGCTGGACAAGGAGATGGATGCTAGATAATTTTTTAGATGGTAAGAAGTTGTGTATATGTTAGTTGATGGGATAGATCTAACCAATTTAGAGTTTTTATTGCTATACAGTGGTGGGTTCTGAAAGGGGTATTGCTGCAAATTTAGCAACTTTGTTATAGCATTGTTCAAGTTTTGATTTTTGTGATGCCTGGAGGTTAGTAAGAATGGGAGCATCACAAAAAGATGTGGGGAGAAGATAAGTAGTGGCAAATGTAGTTTTTAGCTGTGTTGATGAGAGGGTTTTTGGCTCAATAAAGCATCCATAGTATTTGATGAGCTCTTGTTATGCAATTTTATATATGCAGGTCAAATTTAAGATTATTGTCCCTAATAATTTGATATGAGAAGTGACCTCTATGGTTGTTTTATCAAGAAAGGGGACTTTAAAAGTTACTTTCTAATAAGACAGGGATATGGGAAAAAGAGTAGTACTTCATTTTTTTAGGGTTGAGCATGAATTGTGACTTACAAAGGCACAATTCAGTGGCTGCTAAAGCTTTTTGGAGGTGTGCCATGTTGTCAGACGTGCTAATGAGTGTGGAGTCATCTGCGTACTGTATTAGGAAGGCCTGATGTGTGTAGGGTGTTGGTGAGAATGTTAGAGGAGGGAAAAAATGATAGAGCCTTGTGGTACACTAGTGGTGACTGGGAGCTTTGGAGAGAGGGTGGAGTGCCGTTAGGTAGCTTTTGAACCATAAAAGGGTGGACTGAGAGAGACCTAATGAGGACATTTGAAGTAGAGACTTGCTGTGACAAACTGTATTGAAGACTTTAGACAAGTCTAGGAACAGGGAGGAAATTAGTTTGCTGTTATTGCTAGCTTTGTTGACAGTATCTGTATAGGTTAGAAGTGCAGTCTTAGTACAATGCTAAGGATGCAAGCCTTGTTGTGTAGGTGATAGTTCTTCACACAGGAGAAAGTTTATCAGTTGTTTTTGAATACATTTTAAGTATTTTGGAGAGGGGAATAAGATTGCTATAGGTCTAAAGTTAGTAATGTCTGTTGAATTTCCTCCTTTGTGCAAAGGGATAATATATGACTTCTTCCAGAGGGAGGGAATATGAGATTCCTGGATTGACTTGTTTTTTTTTTTTTTTTTAACAAGAAACATCTTTATTAAATTATCACTTATGACATAGGCAATCATATGTTTATATAAATGAAAACAAACCATATTGACATATTTTTAGTTGCAAACATTATACATCACTTACAATCTGTCCAGTCATTGTCAGTCAAACATTACGTAGCTCATACAAATCCTGCCTTCTTTTAAATCTCATTCCTCCTCCAAAACACTTTTCTGCATGTTTTATTCCCACAGTTTCCCAGTTTTTCTATGACATTTGCTCCTACCCTTTGCTAAAGATCCCGTTTCCAGTTTTATCTGTTACTATAGTCACTATTTCCAGTACACTTGGTTTAGACTTTGATTTCCATTTTCTAGTAATTGCATTTTTGGCAGCTACCATAATTAGATTCAGCAAGACCTATGTAGGCAATGCCGATTCTGTATCATAGCTCAAAAAATCATTTTCATAGTTATACCAATTTTCTCCCCAAGTATTTCTTATAGAGTAGTCTGCAGGGAATTTTTAAAGTCGTCCAACTCATTATACTTCAAGTAAATATGTTCACAATTACCTCTTTCTTCCCTGTCACACCTCCAACTCTTGCTATCTACCCGAGGGAAAATTCTTTGGGGGTCTACTTGGGCGTATAAAATACCTATGTAAACACTTTCAAAGATTCTAAATCTAGACTTTGTTCCTTTGTGAACCTTCTCTGATTGATTCTTACAGTTGTCATGCAATGTTTTATATGCTCTACTAATTATCCCTTTTTTAACAGCAGCTTCTGTTCTAGAGTCTATCTGCCAGTGCTGGTCTTTCAGCTAGGACCCCCCCATTTATTTTTGCCTGAACGCTGATATCAGTCTGATATCAATCCTTGATAGGGAATATGTCAAGCTATGTCAAGAATCTCAATGGCAACACTCAGATCTGCTCTGAGTTACAGCACGATGGCACTAAATATACAAAAGCAACTGATATTGCCCAACATCCTGGCAGAGATAGGTTCAGTGCTAACTTTACCCCTCTCTCATCCCCTAAAGGGCCCATCTCTCTACCGGAAGAATGCAGAGTTCCTGTAATCACAGCTGCACAGGTAAAAAACACACTCTCTAAAGCCAAGAACTCAGCATCAGCATCCCAGTTTGTGTTCTACATGAACTACAGAACAAACTGGCACCCCACCAAAGTACCATGTTTACTCATAGCCTCACCTCAGGCTTTGTGCCCAATGAATGGCACAAAGCAATGGTTATCCCACTCCACAAAGGGTGAAGCCACCACGGACCCTGGGAACTACTGCCCCATTAGCCTGACGAGCCTGGTCTGCAAGGCTATGGAACGTATCATCATGGAACTTATAAACTATGACACTGGCAATCTCCAAACTCTGGACCCTACCCATTTAAGTTTGTAAAAGGCAGATCATGTCTTCTAAACCTGATAGACTTCTTTGAAGCGGTCACCAAAGCCGAAGATGAGGGTAAGGTGGTTCACACAGCCTATCTAGATCTCGCCAAGGCTTTCGACACCACCCCCCCACTCTGGAATTATAGATAAACTCACTAACCTAGGTATAAATCCCTATGTCACAAGATGGGTTGCCAACTGGCTCACTGACAGAACCCACACTGTGAAAGTAGCAGACTCTAAATCCAACTTCAGACCAGTGACAAGTGGAGTACCACAGGATTCAGTCCTGGGTCCTCTCCTGTTTGGTATCTACTTCTCTGAAGTACAGGCTAACACAGAAGGACTTTGGCTAACAAAGTTTGCAGATGACTGCAAACTACGAGCCATAATCAAAACTCCTAATGATGTGGACATCCTACAAAAGTGCCTCACTGAGACAGATGTCTGGCGTCAAAGCCATGGCCTCAAGCTCAATGCCAAAAAGTGCATTGTCGTCCCTTTTGGCAAAAACTCTGTACCCATGAACTACCACATGTAGTCTACTTAACACCAAAAGTGTGATGAGACCTTGAGACACAGGTGGACAGTAGTCGTCTCTCCTTTGATAATCACATTGCCACAGTAGTGAGGAAATCCTTTTACGTGGCACACCTCATCACAAAAGGTTTCTCATCCAGGAAAAAAGAGGTCATTGTTCCCCTCTACTCATCACCCATTATAGAGTACAACGCCCCTTTTGGTATGTACCTCGCAAGACATCTACAACAACTGGAAAGGCCACAGAAATACCTCACAAAGAGGATTACCGGCTTCAAACAGATGCCCTACGCAGACAGTCTCAAAAAACTCCAGCTTTACTCTGTCGCATATCGCCTACTCAGAGGTGATCTCTGCCTAACATAGAAAGCTATGTCAAACCCAAAGCTGTTGGACATGCTCCAGTTAAAGAAATCCCAATCCCTCCAAGCTACGTGCTCTAGGGATCTAAACCTTGTCACCACAATAAACAGAACATGCTGGAGGGATAGATTCCTGTCCCAGAGACTTCCCCATACTCTGGAATATGGAACAAACTACCTATCTATATCAAACAAAGCTCCTCATTAGCACTCTTCAAGAAAAATCTTGATGATTGGATGGGAGATAGGCAATTCACCCTGGGGATCACTTCTGTGGCTCTGCTTGACGGGGGCACAGGAAAATAATTTTCTTGGGTGGCAAAAGCCAGGGTACTGTTTGGCTAGGCTTATATAGGCCAGTAGCCTAGTACCTACCTATGAACCTATAAGGTGATCTCTAGCCTCTTTTCATTTTATTACCTTTTTTTAACTAATTTTTGCTCACAATAACTTGGTTCCTTTGCCGGTTTTCGCCAATAAATTCCAGCTTTTTCTTGCCTATTATCTGTATCCGTAATTGTGGATTGACCTATTTATAACAATTGAGATGGGATACGAAATGCTATTGGGTGGTATTTTAAGGTATTCACTTGAAAGGTTAGCTGAAGTAGAGCACGGTTTGAGTTTCTTTGAGTAGTTTTATATTGCTTGTGGGCACAAGTTTGAAGGTGAAAGTGGGATGTGGTGATGCATAGTTGTTGGACAGTTGATTGGATTAGATGCTGGCAAATTCATAGAGATACTATACTATCTATGAAATAAGAGTTGAATTGTATTGCAGTTTCAAGTGGTGAGTTATTGGGACGGGGGTAGTGCTGTATTTTTGGTGGGATGCAAGATTTCTTTAATGGCTGTAAAGAATTTTTTAGGGTTGTTGTTTACTTTTATTCTGAAAGTAATTCTGGTATAGTTTTTTGTTTTCATTTATCTGCTTTTTGAATGTTTGCAAAGGATTCTGAAGTTTTGAAGATATGTTATTTTATATTTTTGCTATTTTGTCCATGCCTTTTCTTGCATTAGCATTCTACTGTTTAAAGATAACCAAATTAAATTATTTGTTTTTAGTCTCTTCCTTCTAGGAGGTGCAGATCTGTTTAAGATATTCAGGAAAGTTGTATTGAATTAATTTACAACATGGTCTAAAGGGAGGATTTTTAGGATGTTCCAGTTAATAGATGATAAGGGTAGTAATGAACATTTTGGATTAAACCTAGGATCTGATGTTATCCATGCCACTGTTCTTCACTTCTGGGTCATAGTATCGGACATTGGATCCGAGCCGGCAACTTATCAGACAGATCCTAGGCTTGAGCTCCTCCCACTCCCACAATCCCTTTCTGCCCTCTAACCCCTCCAATCTCATTTGCAGCTCACCGCTTCAGATATGATTTCGTTGGCTCGAGTCTTTACTGGGGATAAGTGCTGATTTTTTTATCTTCCTTTCGTCTTTCCTCTGTATGTCCTAGTTATCAGTCTGCTTAAAGTTTTAGCCTTAGTCGTGTATCCTCCCCTCCTTTCTAGTTATTCTGTTAAGCCTTTTGGTGACATTTTTCTTTGCTTAAAAAAAAAAAGAAAGAAAAAGAGATTTCTGTAGTCTAGGCTTTTCTGTACGTTTTCCCTGCTAGTGTTGTAGTTTTGTTTTGCGGTTATCACATTGTTTTTTTTTTTTTTTTTTTTACTTTGGCTTGGGGTCTCAGTTAACAGTTTTAGTCTGTGTCTGGGTTTTGGTGCTCGGTTTGTTTTTTTCACTATGTATGATAAGCCAGCAGGTTTTAAAAGGTGCTCCTCGTGCAGTCAGAAGATGCCCAGGTCAGACTAGCATGAGGAGTGCCTCTATTGTTTGGGCGCTGAGCTGACCACCTGAAGGTTGAATGCAACATTTGTGCCTCATTCAACACAGGGCCTTGGCCAAGCACTGCAGTAAGTCATTGAAAGGCTTGGTTGGGGGGGGGGGGTCCGTTGGTCCAGTCTCTGGCCATGCCGGGTCCCTCTGACCATAAGAGGAAGGCTTCTTCTGTCTTGGGGTCCTCTTCCTTGAAGAAACTTAGGCTGTCGGATCCTACCTTCTCAGGTCTGACTCCAGCCTTGGCGCTGTTGGTTCCTAAATAAGAAAAGGTGAATACTCCACGACAAATTTTGGATTTGCTTCAGTCATTTGTTAGGTGATACCTTACCCTGAGGTGTGGTTCTGGATTTTCATTACTTATTTGCTGTTGGTTCCTAGATCCCATGAATCTACCCCCATATCTAAGGCCTCTGCTTCTTTGGCCTTTGGATCTGAGGTCCTGGGAATCTACTCCTAGATCCAAGGCCTCTGGATAGAGACCTTCAGATCTGACCAAGACCAGGCCTACCATTGATCCAGCCTCCTCAGATCAGAGGCATTCAGGTTATAAATGCTCAGATCCTCAGTTGTCCTTGGATCTGAAGAGCACAGATCTTGGACCCATGTTGGATCCCACCATCTTAATTGGGGAGTCTGCTTTGGGTTCTGACATGGGACAGCCTTTTGTAGCTCCCAGGCACAGAAACCAATCTTCTGAGAGGCATAGGAAGTCCCCTGGGTCCAGGCACGTGGCCCCAGCTAGGTCTTCTGCCTCTTCCAGGAGCTTGCACCCTTCCGACATGGACAGGATGATGAGGTCCTTCCTTAAGGCTGAAATTGAGTTGGGGCTTTTTGCATCCCCTGCCCATCCAGCTAGGGGTCCTTCCCCTGCTCCTATGCTTCATTATCCTCACCTGATGGCTTTGGACTTCCAGGGCCTTGGGCGTGGTAAGGAGGTGGCTCTACCCTGCCCGAGTCCCTGACCGGTTCTGCTCTTCTTCCCAAAGAGCGGACGGGGTCCTGGGCCCAACCAGTTGCTCCAGAGTCCATGGGGAGGGTTCCAGTCCAGTCTTTTTGGACCAGTCTCTGCCTCTTGGTGCTTTGGCTCTCGACAGCTTGGGACTGATATTATCCGGGGGTCTGGAGGTGGTGGCATGCTCTGTTCCCTCTTCTCTGGTGGTCTTGCCCCCTGGGAATGGGGAGGGGGCATCATCCAGCCCTTCAGCCTTCTGGGTAGTAGAGAGGACTTTCTCCTCCACTACAGCTCCCTCCCCTGCTATTCCGGGTCCTCCCCAGCTCCCGAGAGTGGACCTTCCTCATCATGCTCTTGGTCAGCCCTCTCGAACCAGCCTTTAGGTGGGAGTTACCCCACTTGGGATTCCCCACTTTTCCGAGTCCTCCCCTGAGCCCCCCTTGGAGGAGGTTCCTCGGAAGAGGTCGTGCAAGAGGAGGCACCTAGATTCTCCTGTGGAGTCTCTCACTGAGGAGACAGACCTCGATGAAGGGGATGGGTCTCCCAGATCTCTGCCCAAAGATGTCTCCTTTGGGAACATCCTGGAGATCCTCAAATTGAAGGATGGATAGTCTTTTCAACCCTCATCTTCTGAGGAGTCTGTATTCCTGAAGGCGTTTGGGATGGGACCATCTACCCCCTGCAGATGAACTGGTAGATATTACTACTAGCAGGACATGGAAGGAGCCAGATATTGTGGAGTCAGTGCCAAAATGAGCAGACAAATTTCTAAGCCCTCCCATGGACAGAATGTTCTGGTCAAAAGAGGTGCCAGTCGATGCTTTAGTGGTAGCTTGTACCACTAAAAAGGAATTGCCATTGCAGAGTATGTCTGTACTTCCCCCCAGCCGAGAATCTCGGGTGAGCGACAGATATGGAAAGTGGGTTTTTGCCTCTGTTACCTTTGGCCTATGGGCATTTAATTACTTGGCACACACTATCCACCTCCAGAGAGGATTTTGTCAAGGAACTCGCCACTTCCCTTTCTGAGTTATTGCCTGCTGTGGACTTGAACAAAATCTCCCCCTAGCTGTCCACTCTTGCGTCCCTAGCCAATTCCTTGAAGAGGCTGATACCAGTGCTGCAGAAGGAGCCTCCAGAGCAGCAGGCACAGGCATCGCTATTTGTCATTTTGCCTGACTGCGCCTATGCAGGTTTGTGGAGTCCTTTAAAGCATCCTTCACCAATGTCCCCTTTGATGGATCAGCTCTCTTTGGTCCATCAGTCAGACATACCAGCAGCGAGCAGGAAGGGAAGACCTTGTTGGCTGTGGGAATCAAGTTTTCTACCCCTCAGTGGCCTTTGCTAAGACCCACTGATGAGGGACTAGGAAATTATGGTTCCAGAAGTTGCAGTCTTCCTTTCAAGATGCTCAAGATGAACCCTCTTTTAGAGGTCGGGGGAGAGGGTTAAATGGCAGATACTGCCCTGGAGGTAGAGGGGGGTCCGCAACATCAGGGCTCCAGGGAACCCTTCTTTGAGAAGTCCCTCTATCGCTCCTGATGCGCTGCCCGACTGTCCTGCCTGGAGGCAGTCGGGGGTGATTTGTCACTGCACCCTTTGGCCTGGGCAAACATTACAAGAGATCGGCGGGTACTAAGCATTGTTTCCAGGGGTATTTCATTCCCTTTTCCCTCCCCCCTGCCAATCAGGAAACCTGTCCCTGATGCGCCACCCCATCAGAGGGAGTTGGCTCAGCAAGAAGTGGTCAAGCTTCTTCAGAAGAGAGCCATCCAAGAGGTCCCCCCAGGAAACGAGGATCTGGAACTTACTCTCATATTTATTTGGTACCGAAGAAGACGTGGGACCTACGTCCAATTCTGGACTTAATTGAGTCCAAGTTCCAGATAGTCACTGTTCAGTCCATTATGCCTCTTCTGCACAAGGATGACTGGATGTGCTCTGTGGATCTCCATGATTCATACTATCACATAAAAATAGACAGGCACTCCAGGAGACATGTCTGCATTTGTGCAGGGGCCAATCAGTACCAATTCAGGACCCTGTCCTTTGGTCTCACCACAGTACCCTGGGTGTTCTCCAAGTGCATGGCAATGGTGGCAGCTCACCTGAGACTGTAGGGATTTCAGGTGTTTCTTTACCTTGACAATTGGCTCCTCACAGCTCCCACCAGGCATCGACTGATCACAGCCACTCAGTGCATTCTTCACCTGTTCGAGCAGCTAGGAATTACCATGAATCTACCCAAGTTGAATCTGATTCCATCCCAAAATTTGGAGTTTATTGGTATCCAGCTAGACACTATGTCAGAGATTGCAGCATTACTTTTCAGGCATGTACAACTAATCAGATCTCATGTTCAATGCCTCCCAGATCTGTCTCATCCTGAGGTATACTTCATTCTCAAGGCCTTAGGTTCATGGTGTTGGCAGTCTGTCTGGTGCCTTTAGCCATGTTTTACATGAGGGTTCTACAGTGGACTCTAGCAGTCCATTGGTCTTCTCTGTTTCATCAGATGACAGCTTCCATCCGCCTCACTCCAGTGTGCAGGCATCATCTCCTTTGGTGGATTCCGTCTCCTGATCTCCTCATGGGCAGACCATTTTCTTTTCCTTCCCCCAGTGCCACAGTGACCACGGATGCTTCCCTGCTGGGGTGGGGGAGCATTGCCAGGGAAAGACAGTCCAAGGTACGTCGTCCCCTGCAGCGACAAAACTGCACATAAATGTACTGGAGATGAGAGAAGTTCTTCTATCATTGCAAGCCTTTTAGGACTGCCTCCCTCTGGGTACCATTGCAGTGCACGTGGACAACATGGCAGTTGTGTGGTACATCAACAAACAAGGAGGCACACATTCTTACCTGCTTTGTCGTGAGGCCATGAGAGTGTGGATATGGGCAATGTCCTGAGGGTGCTTTCTCCTTGCAACACACATTCCTGGGGAGACCAACATGCTGGGAGACGAGCTTAGCAGGGCTATCTTGAGTCCTCATGAGTGGTCCCTGAAACTCTCAGTTGCGAGCGAATATTTCCTTCACTGGGGTCATCTGAGCTGCGATCTGTTTGCTTCCCCTCTCAGTCACAAATGCAGCCAGTACTTTGCCCTGATATTTAGAGCCAGTGAGTTGCCCAGGGATGCTGTAGTTCACGATTGGCCTCTGGATCTCCTCTATGCTTACCCTCCTATACCTCTTATTCCCAGAGTGCTTTAGAAAGCTCATTGCCTCAAGGCTCCCTTGATCCTCATCTCCCCTTTCTGGCCTCTGCAGGTGTGGTTCCCCCTTCTAAGGTCTCATCTGAGGTACCCTCCTTAGGTACTAGATCCCTATTCAGATCTGATTTCTCACCCCTCTCATCTTCCGATCCCAAACCTTCAGACTCTTCATCTGACTGCATGGCTTGTCCACTTTCCGTAATTCTAAACCAGCTCAGGCTTGCCTCACCCATCAGACACATTATTCTGGCCTCTCAGAAGGCTTCCACCAAAAAGGTCTATGTTAGTAAATGGAAAAGATTCTCTGTCTGGGCCTAGCAGTGGAATCTGGATCCTTTTTTGGCTCCCATTCCAGACATCTTATTATTTTTGGCTTCTCTCTCCAGGATGGAGCTAGTGTCTCCATTGTTAAGCTGCAACTGGCGGACATTTCTAATTTCCATGCTTGCAAGGAACCAACCTTTTCTTCTCACTTTTGTAAGGCTTTTTTTGAAAGAGGTTTTCCCTGCATAAGCCTCCTATCAAAGATCCTCCTTGGGACCTTTCATTTGTGTTGCAGTCTCTTACAGAGTCCCTTCGAGCCTGCAGCAACTTAAGATATTAAATTTTTGTCATGGAAGACTGCCTTTTTGGTGGCTATAACATCAGCAAGATGAGTTTCTGAATTGCAGGCTCTCTATTAAGCCTCCATACATGGTTTTTCGTAGAGATAGAGTGGCTCTCAGGATTAATCCCTCCTTTATGCCCAAGGTGGCCACTGAAGCAAATTTGAATCAATCCATTCTGTCGCCTGTTTTCTTCACCAACTACTCCAGTAAAGGGGAATATTTGCTGCACATACTTGACGTACGTAGACAACTGCAGTTCTCTTTAGAAAGGACTAAGAGCTTTTGAAAATCTGGCCAGCTGTTTTTGGCCTTTTCTGTTAACAGACAGGGTCAGGTGGTATCTAAGATTACTATCTCATTGGATTTCCAAATGTATTTCTACAGTTTATTCTTGTAGCCACAGATCTAGTGGATTAACTCAGTTGCCTATTTGGCCCCACATTCTTTAGATTAGATTTGTGCTGCATCCACCTGGTCTACTCCTCACATTTTTGTTACTCTTTACAAGCTTGACATAGTTTCCAGGAACAAGGCTTCCTTTGACTCCACAGTTCTTCGGCATGTCCTTCCATGAGGCCACCCAGGGTAATATGGTAGCTGTGGGCTCTAACCCAGAAGTGAGGAATAGTAACATGGATAACATCAGATAGAGTTATATACGTAACCATAACTTAGCGTCAGTGTTATCTATGCCACTATTCATCACTATTCCTCCCTCCTTCACCCATCCTGTGGGACCTAGAAGTGGGGAGGTCCAATCTGGTGGTTCAGGTCTACTCGGACTGTCTTTTGTCTCTAGGGCAAACTTGATCCGAGGAATTAGAGGGCAGCAAGAGACTATGGGATTGGGAGGAGCTCGAGCCTAGGATCTGTCTGATAAGTTGCCAGCTTGGATCCAGTGTCGGATTCTATGACCCAGAAGTGATGGAATAGTTACACCGGATAACATAGATGCCAAGTTATGGTAAGTACATAACTCTTTTTTTGTGTGTTGTTTTATAAGCATGCTGTTTAAGTGGATGTGCGAGATGTCTAGTTATGTAGATTGGGAGATGATTGCTGAGAGAGTCTGACATTGTACCCGTGGTGGTGTACTTGCTAGGGTCTAATATTAGGGTCCAATCTAATAGGGAATTTGATGTCTTACTATAATGTGTGGGGCAATTAATTGTGTGAAACTAAATTCATGCTAGATGTAGAGTAGTAGAGTTTGTGTCCAACCAAATGACATTCACATCACCTAGCTATATTTTATTTTCTTGTGGAATTGTTATAAATCTCCAATGTAAGTAAATATCCAATGTAGGATATCTTTTTGTATAGCTGTATTGTCACCAGTTGGAATGTAAAGGACAGTAGTACATATTTATGTGTGTGTGTGTGTGTGTGTGTGTGTGTGTGTGTGTGTGTGTGTGTGTGTGTGTGTCTGTCCGTATAATAGGTTTACTATCATAGGTTCATAGGTAGGTACTAGGCTAGCGGCCCTAGGGTCTATATAAGCCTAGCCAAAAAAGTACCCTGGCTTTCACCACCCAAGAAAATTATTTTCCTGTGCCCCTGTCGAGTAGAGCCACAGAGGTGATCCCCGGGGTGAATTTCCTATTTCCCATCCAATCATCAAGATTTTTCTTGAAGAGTGCTAATAAGGAGCTTCTAATATCAACAATATTTGAGTAATTTTGTACTCGAAAAACATTGTTGAAATTTAATATAGTGACAGATCAAAATAAAGCAAAAAAAATGTAAACAATTTGAAATTGAATTGTTGACATTTTTCGAACTTACCTTGACATCTGGTGCCATTCAACACACATTTTTCAGGGGGCAAGCCCCCCCTGCTACTTACATATACAAACTCTGAGATCGCACTGCAGTGGGGGAAAGGGTAAATTTCCCGATCTCCATTCAAAATTTTGAATCCACAACAGTGAATGCTAGTGTGCATTTACTGTTGTGACTTTAAACATTTTTTTTTCGGCAATATGAAATCTTGAGACGTAACTTTCAACAATTTTAGATCGCTACGACATTTTGATGGTAATCCTAAAAAAAAAAAAAAAAAAAAAAAAAAAAGTGTGTGTGTATATACATACATATTGATATATATGTGTATATATATATATATATATATATATATATATATATATATATATATATATATATACACATACATGTACACACACACACACACACACACACACACACACACACACACACACACACACACACACATACATGTATAAATATATATTATACCATGACCCCCCCAAAACATGCACGCTGATTGGCCAGCGTGCCCGTTATAATCGAGTTATACTAATGGAAAAGGTCCGGTCGCCCGGACTTTTTCCATTAGTATAACTTCGTTTAAACACTGTCTCGCTATGTTAAATGGGTTTAACATAGCGAGACAGCTTTAAAATAAGCAACGGACATCTCCGTTGCTTATTTTAAAGCTGTCTCGCTATGTTAAACCCATTTAACATAGCGAGACAGTGTTTTAAAAAAAGCAACGGAGAAAGCAAGATCTCCGTTGCTTTTTTTAGTGTCTCGCTATGTTAAATGAGTTTAACATAGCGAGACAGTTTTAAAATAAGCAACGGGTCCGTTGCTTATTTTAAAACTGTCTCGCTATGTTAAACTCATTTAACATAGCGAGTTCGTTGCTTATTTTAAAACTGTCTCGCTATGTTAAACTCATTTAACATAGCGAGACACTAAAAAAAAGCAACGGAGATCTTGCTTTCTCCATTGCTTTTGCCCACAGCTCTGATGTACTGCACAGGCGCGCAGTACATCAGAACTGCCGCGGATGCCAGACATCTGCGGAAGGGCAGTAAACAGGCATTATACTATGCCATTATTTAAAAAAAGTAACAGTTTCTTTTCTTAAATAATGTCATGGTATAATAGCAATAACCCACGCCTGGGTGTGGGTAATGCTAAATTTACCCACGGTTGGCTTTGTTTGGTCCCTCGGGCTTCGTCCTCGGGACCAAACCACGCCAACCGTGGGTAAATTTAGCATTACCCACACCCAGGCGTGGGTTATTGCTATAATAGAGAAAGAGGATACAACAATGTGTAATAATTTTCAGGCAGGTCTACCTTATTTGAAAATTATTTGGAAGGTTAAGTACAGTCAAAGAACATTTTCTTTACTTTTAGCCATCACAGCAAGGATATTGAATTATGAGCAATTTCTGTTGCATCATAACTCAGTGCTTTAGCAAACAGAGCAGTAAAACTACTACTATTTCTTCCAGTTCTGCTGCCAGGAATAGTATGATAATGACCGAATTCTAGGGTCATCCACTGTGCAACTACCCATAATTCACTGAGAGCAAGGATGTCTTATGAAATATCTGCCCAAGCTTCCAGATCTTCCTGCTTTTAATAAATAGTTTGTATGTTTAGAATTGCATAAGCAATCGTGATATGTTCCAGACAGTACATTGTAGTCATTATGCAAGTCATAACGGTTTGACTAAATGCTGAGACAAACCTATGTCCTGTGCTAAAATGCCTTTCAGGGTCCTGGGAGTGATTAGTGCCATGAATTATATTGTGCGCCTGAGTATACTGAGTAATGATGAAGCCAACAAGTGACGATGATTCACCAAGGTAAGGAAAAAAATAAGTAAATTCCCAGCTGTAATTATATTAGGTAAATCTGTCACTTATCACGCGTACAAGTTTAAAATGTCACAGAAATGACAAGTGCATCACTTCGAAAAGACAGCAAAAGTAATTCTATCCTTACATTTTCTTTCGACTGGTATGCACTCTAGTAAATAACTAAATGCCATCAAGGTAAATACAGTCTACCAGTAAAATTTACATTTATGTTGGTCTTGAATAAGTATACCGTAGTCTGTATGGTTCCATCTGCCTTAAAATCCATCACAATTAACATCATCTATATACCCTTTGTATCCTATCTAGTTGTTATAAAATGGACTTGTGAAAAATTATCATCCCACAAATGGAGTCTGTTACTCATATCTGAATGAAAAAAATAAAAAAATAACAGGCTGACATTTAATACAATTATATAAAAATTCAAAAATTTCTAATAACTCTGTAGTAATTACCTTCAGAGGGGAATTGTTGTAGTTTTAATAATAAAATGCACATGTTTTACTGGTACAGCATTTAACAACTTTATATGCCCTTTCCCATATTCCTAAATTCTGAACAGGCCAGACTGTCTACAAATAGCCAAGATGGTCTTAAAACGCTGTTGCATACTTTCATGCCTTACTTTTACTTTCTGCATTTTCCTTCCTGTTGTTCTTAAATTCGAATTGGACCAGAGTGTGTACAAATAGCCAGATAGTATCATGTACTTTCTTTTATTTCCTGAAGAGACATGGAATAATATACAATTTTTTGTATGCACGATCCTGTCTCTTGTGTGCAAAACTCCTCCTTGGATTATCACAGTCCATAGCAGCTCCAAAAATGGAAAAATAAATTCCTCCCTGCCACTTATTTTGACAGCCTGTTGCTTAATATTGCCAGAAGTGATGTGACAGACAGCTAGTAAAGCTCAGCAGGGGGAAAGGTTGTGTTTTACATGAGAAGTTATGGCCTGGCTGTATAGGTGTTGCATGGATGTTACTACCAGATTATATATGACAGTGTAGCATGGAAGATTAAGGCTAGGGGCTACTAATAAGCTTCATAATCTAGACTCTCTTTTTGTCTTCCTAGTGATTTTGATCAAGTTGCTTAACCAGACACTGTTCATTGGTGATTCCTTAAAAGCAACATTTGTACCTAGTGTGTTCATCTAGTAAACCAATAAAACACATAGTGAAAATACAGGAATGAAGTCAGTTGTCTACTGAAATGTTGAGTTCCTCATACGGCTGTACTGTTCTAGTACTGTCTTTTGTTGGGCTTCCTATATACTCATAGCAGATGCCTCAAACTATATGTAGGGAATGCTTTTGCAGGCATTCCATGTTCCAGTAGTTGATTTTTCTCAAGATAACTCCATACATGGAGTTCCAATATGGCTGCACACTGATCAACGGCTCAATTTTGGCTCTCCCAGTGAGAATAAAAGAAACTTGGAAATAAGAGACAGTGATACTGTCAGCTTGAGTAAAATTCAGTTGCTGGATAATAAGTATACTGCTTAGATGCCACCAAAGAAGAAATTTAGAGAACCTGAAAAAAAAATCAACCAGAAAGGTCGAGAAAACACTGACTGGGAAGAATCCTGCAGCTGTTCAGCATAAAGCAGTTCAGGCTTCAGCTTTGGTACAAGAGAAGATTTCCAGTAATTTAGAGGACAAAATAAACCAAATATACTCAGAGGTGATTAATGAAACATAGAAGGAGTGTATAACCTCAAAGCATCTTCTATTTTTTTGCAACATTTTCTTCAACTAGCTATTCAGATGAACTTATAAAAGTGAAAAAAAAAATCAAGAGGTTGAAATGAAGAAAAAGCAGGCTGAGAATGAGACTTCTCAAGAAGAGCTGTTTCAAAAAATGTTAGAGTTAGAAAATGGAACACACAGTGAAAACCTGAGAATTTCCGCTGTAGCAGAGAAACTGGAAGGAACAGACCGTATTCATTTCATGAACTGGACTGGTATTCCACAGAAGAATTTGTTAATTGAAAGGCCAAATTCAGTGATTCCCTCAGACATGGCCATGAGAAAGCATGTTCACTGTTCACCAGACAGAAGAGAAGCAGATTTATCCTAGCAGTCAGAGAAAATCAAGAGGCAGGTGTGAGATTCAAGCAGCTGTATGCATCCATTTGTCTTTAGAATATTTTTTCTAGAGGATCAAAGAGATTTTTGGATGCAGAACATGCTAAGTGAGAAGCAAACAATTTTATTGAACAAAAAGTGAGCCAGCAAATGGGGGCTCTTTGTTGTTATGACAATACAGATCCTAGAGGGACTTTGCCAGTGAGACCTTTTCAGTGTTCCAAATGAAAATTATTGAGAGAGAGAAAAAAAGCAAAATTATTGACTAATAGAATCGGGAGTACATCTGACTTGAACCAGAGTCTGGTGTTAGGAGATAGAGATGAACAGGAAGACCAGCAATACTGAAATTACTGAATAAAAGGGAGAATATAAAGCATCAGTCACATTGTGAAATATAGCTTTGCAAAAAAATAAGTGCCTTAGAAAGACTGGACTTTCATTGACTTAGACTTTTAGGTGGACTGTAAAGCATATATCCCATGTTATTTCGTTAATGTTTATAAGGACATTACCACTTTAATAAAGAAACTGTAAGTAAATGATTTTTGTTAGTACTTTTACCACATTTAATGATATAAACTGCATGTTATATATAGCAAAGTAGTTTTGTGTAGTGTGTATACAGGAGTATTTTAAACGTGGGGGAGTCTTTTCAATGACTGTATGTGTTAAAGATTAAAGTAAACAAGGACTTTTTAGTTGTAAGAACTATAGGCTTTACAATATAATAGAAGAAAGGCTTGACAAAACCAAGTTTAATGTTAATATGCTGTGATCCTGGGCTGCTGAGGTGGGGATGGGGTGTAAAAGTGTACTGTTTATATTATGTGTAGAATTATAATATTTTCTCTTATTTTTACAGGGGCGTGTGTCTAGAATAAATGCTGTTGGCTTAAGCTTTGAACAATGTTTTGTAAGCAAATAGACTTGAAAAATAAGAAAATCATGAAACCCATGAAAAATGCTAGGTTTCTTGCATCTTCAAGGGTAGTGGCTTGCTTTTTCCATTAGCAAATGTTTAATGGAAATCTTTAATTGGAATCAAGAAGTCTGACCTGAAGGTAGTTGTATATTCTGTTCTGACTGAAATTTACAAAGATACATTGCTGAGTACTTTTACATGAAGAGAAGCTATCTGCAGGTACAATCAATCACTCTTGTGAGTTTGGCGCATTCTTTGCTGAGGGAAATGCAACATTTAAGGTAGAATGGGAAGCAGTTCAGTGAAAAATAGTTAGGAATTATGAGAAGTGAATAAGAGACAGCAGTCTTCCTCTTATTACTTTAATAAATTTAATAGAACAGTGTACACTTTATTTTTGTTTACTGATTGCCAGTGTACTTTTCTTACAGCTAAAAGTTAATGTTTTCTGAAAGCATACAAGCTGTTTCCATATCTGGGAGGAGAATACAGATATGAAAAGAACAGACAGCAATCAGTGTAAATGGAAGCACACAGGCTGTAGCATGCGCTTTAGCATAGGTAACCGTAATTTTAGGTTAGGTAATACCTGAAGATGAAGCTGTCTGAGGCCATTGTTCCTATCTGAAGGGCTAAACTTGTGTTTTTTTGAAGATGTACATAATTTTGTGTGTGTGTTCTAAGTTGGTAGGTGCTGAAAATGTATTTATTTTATTTATTTGAGGGTTTTCATTAAAACACAAAGTCTTGAAAAATGTGACAAAAGTTCAGATGGAGAATGATGATGAGAAGAAACAACTGTATAAAGGATCAGTTTATCAAATACTATTGTGTGCATGTAACACACGTGTTAAATGCATTGAGAAGAAACAACTATATAAAAGATCAGTTTGTCAAACTGCTGTGGGTATGTAACACAAAAGTGTGAAATGCATTCAGAAAACCATCATGTGTAATATGTGCGAACAATAGCTTATCATAATGGCTACTCTACTCGTACTATCTTGAGATGTAGATGGCATTACTGGTATAGACAAAAAGGGAAGAGTATTGAGTTTTATTAGGAAATGCAGAATGCAAATAGCAGTGCTACAGTTGACACATTTAGAAAAAATTAATGTGAATTTTAATAAAAAAAGGATTTCAGCATG
Source organism: Protopterus annectens (assembly GCF_019279795.1). Taxonomy (NCBI): domain Eukaryota; kingdom Metazoa; phylum Chordata; order Ceratodontiformes; family Protopteridae; genus Protopterus; species Protopterus annectens. The sequence goes on from NC_056737.1 coordinate 1,560,951,455, forward strand.
GATATTTGGCATTATTTCAAGGGAGAAAGGAAAGGGGAGATGGTGATTATACTAGTTGTTAAATGGGTTTCAGTAGTGTGAGAAATGAAAAAAAAACAATGGCAAGAGAGGAGGACTACGCTGGCATGGATTTGTACTCCAACAAAAAATGCTGTTATGGAGCTTAAGAAAAGTTTGGGAGAACTAATCACTTTCAGCAGGGAATATTATGTAGGGGGGACTGGAATCTGATTTGCAATATTGAGGCTGTATCAGGGGGACCTAGAAGGGAAAACATAAAAAAAATAGGGTCAATTTCTGAAGATATTTCATAAACATTTGGAATGGAAGATTTGAACTGAGTAGCAGAAACTCTGACATTATTCCTAAAGATACAGTAACTGGGCCAGGGTTGATGGAATTTATATTTTACAGGAAAGTGTGCATTTAATTGAAAGCTTTGACACACATCCAGTATTTATTTCAAATCATGGGCTGATGAAAACTAAGATAAAAATGATGGGTAATGAAGTAAAAATGAGAGACCGACAGTTTTCTACCTACCTATTGAAGTGAAGAATTTAAGGAATGGATAGTGGAAGTTATTCAAGAGATGTTAGGGAAGATAGAAATATCTTCAGAAATAATAGCTAGTGAGTGGGATAAAATGAAAATGGAGGTTAGAAATAGGGTAGAAAGAAATGAGAAATATATATGGCTAAGAAGAAGTAATTAAAGAGGGCTAACTAAGGTCAAAGTATTGTGGAGCTAGGGGAATCTCACAGAACAAGAAGAGGTGCAAATGCAGAGTGTTAGAGAAAATAAGGGAATATATGGATAATATGTATGAATCTGGAAAGATTGCTGTTGAGCAACTGTTTGTTGAAAACAACTCCAGGGCGCAAAAAACATTAGCACAATGTCTAAAAATTCAGTGTGTGTTGGGAAATTGTACTGCAATGTGGCCAATGCTGAGACCTGCAGCATTATCCAAAAGGTTTTCAGCCTGGTAATGGCACAGTTCTACTGTCTAGGTATGTCTAGTGGGATGCTACAGTACTACTTTGCCACAGCCTGTAAGCTGGTTGTAGCCTGTGCCATGCTGCATAATATGAAAGTGGAAACAAGTGGAACAGCCCCAAGATATGTCTATCATTGGACCAGGCCCACACTACAGAGGCACAAGCCATGGCAGTATCTGCAGTTGCAGTGAGCCAGAACAAGAGGGAACATATGCTGTCTAGTGCCTCCCCTATATTGCAGTGGACACAATTCATGGTAGAGCAGGAATTGAAGTGTTGATATCTAGTCCAGAACTATGGTCGTGATGAGCACATAACCTTACAGTGCTGTGTCAAACAGAACAACATGATTCCTGCAGTGTTAATGACTGCTTTTGCTGGGGCAGCACAGAGTTGGTTCACTCTGCATCGGACATCACCACATGTCCATGATGGAGGGGCTCATAGTCATCATCCTATGCAAAGATGCTTAAGGAGGCAGTAACACATGGCTGCCAACACAGATTGAGTGGGGGGACCATAGGAAGGAGATGGGGTTTGTGTTGTGTAATGTATTTTGTGTCAGGGATCATATCCTCCAGTGACAAGAAATCTTGTGCTATTATGCGACTGTGACCTGATGGCCATCCATTTACACTGGCTGACTGGAACTGACCCGCCAGCTCCCATTACAGGGAAAGTGTGATACTGCAGAAACCTAAACCTAACTAGGATAAAGTCTGCTAGCACAGGGAAAAATAAAAAGTCTGCTAGCATGGTATTCTCCTACTGGAAACCGGTTGCATTTGCAGCCCATAGTTGAGGAATGGTTAAGCATCATGCACCATCTGACTCTGGTGCAGTGTGTTCATAGGTTCATAGATTAGTACTAGGCTAACTTCCTTTGTGGGCCATTTTAGGCCTAGCCAGTTACCCCATGTGAGAATCAAACCCTGCACCTTGTGTCTGTAAGGGAAAGACCTTAACCGTTATGCCAACATCCCTACTTGATCCCATGTCCATTTTCATCTTGGATATGTACCAAACCTTAACCATTGCTCAGATCAATTGATGGTGAATGACTGCAGCATTAGCATTCAGTTTAGAATAACTTTGTCTTCTTTTTACAAGACAAGTAAAGCCTTTCTTTGACTAAACAAATGTCCTGACTTATGATGGCACTTAAAATCCTCCACATTGGGCTTGGAAGTGAAGGCAGTGTGTGCTACCGTGAACCTTATTACATTAGTTGTGTCTCTGGACTTTCCACATGAACTACTGATAATGCTGTGCAGTGTCCTACTGAATGCCATATAACACAGCATTCAGCTCTGTGTTGGACAGTGTAGCCTCATATTGTCCCCAGATGACATTCCTTCACAACTGATTGATTTTGAATTCTGCCCATGTTTTAGGGGCCAACTCTGACACATGATGGCATCCATCAGCCCTTCAAGGCTGAGTTGTGATAGGTGTACCCCATCAGATGCAGTATTGTATCTGCTGTAGCAGCCACAGGGAGAGTATTGCTGGTGCCAGAAACTATGGGAGAGCCCTCACCATCTGGGGACAGTGAGCACTTTGAATGTACAACCACAGATTTCTCTTTGGATGCGATTGTAGATTTACCTCTGTACAGACCATTGTCTTTCAGCTATAACTCTGGTGTAAGTGTTTCGGCATCATCGTTGGCCCCTGTATAAGTAGTAGTGCCCTGACGCAGCCTGTACTTATGTCACTACTGCACTGTTCTCCGTTGTGAATACACAACTTAAAAACGCATGAAAGATGGCATGCATACCAAGGGTGTTCATTTAATATAATTGTTTTACTTTATTTATGGTTTGTTGAGTGGTTTAGCCCCATTTCACTAGTGGCTTCTTTTTATGAGAGACTCGAGTTAGTGTTCTACGCCTTACAACGTTGTATTCGCTGGGTTCTGAAACCACAGGCTATTCTTCATCAACCATTATTTTTTTCAACAAAAGCATCCAAGATCTTGAATCCTCCTGGGATACATGACAGTCAGGCGTTGCATTCCATTTCACTAGATGTTCCTCATGCTTCACTGTTGGAGTAATAACTGCTTGGGATTTTTTGCTGTGGGAGCCCTTTGGGATCATGAACACTGTCAATTTGCTCCCCTGTTCCTGGCATGGGAGATGCCCTCCCCCCCAATATTGAGGTACAAGGGCTGCCATTTAGCACAATTTTCTCATTTCTTTCTTGCTGTCAGCAAATGATACAGCCTTCATTGAGTATGTAGGTCAATCTGAAGTAAGATAGAATGCTTAAAGCTAAGTATCCCATTGGAGAATGAGTTCTTTCATGCCTCATTTGTCTTTTTTCTTGGATGTCAGTGGCTAAAACTAATGCTTAGAAGTGTGGGAAACGAATCCCTCACTGGGAGTTCCACGCTGTTTGTTCTGCCTGGACCCAGAGCATGACATGCCCAGCTGTTCTCCAATGTGCTCACTTTAAATCAAGAACCATTAAGTGTAGGGCAGTGCTGCTTGAAAAAGATTTTACAGAATTTTGTCTGTTTCTTATGCTAATATGCAGTGTAATTGTGGAAACTACATTAGTTCACTAGCTAGGTTTTTAAGGTTGTAATTACATTTTTCAAATCCTGCTTTGAGATTGACAGATTTCTGCACCCACATCCTGTCTGTCTTGCAACAAACTTCTGATTTTATGACACATCTAACAATATCTGATGTATTCTTTTGTAATACACCTCCTTTAAAATGAATTGTGCATGCCTAATGCACAACTCCTGTTTTGACTGTCTTTGGCACTAAGTGGTATGCATTTACCCATTATCTGCAATTCCTACACAGTGTGTAATGCAGATTGGCTTGTAGAAGTGTGGCATAATGCATTGAAATTCTAAAGTTCATTACTGTTTGCTGACATGGTCTGTTATAAAAACGTACAGTTTGATGGCAGAGAAAAGCCACTTGGTTCACTTAGGCTGCAAGTTTCCGTACCTATTTCATAAAGTGCAGATCCTACTTAACTGATGTAATTTTTCTTGTTCCCCAAGCATGTCTCATAAGAGGTGTCTTATGTCTGTGTATGCATGCTTGAATCTTTCAGTGTTTTTTAATCCTCTGATCTCTTTATGAAGGCCATTTTGTTCATGCAGCACTGTGTCTGTGAAATAGTACTTCTTTGAAGCAATCTGTTATGTGTAATACTTGAATAAATTCCTGTGAATTCAGGTTGATAGGAAGCCTGCTGATGAAGAGAACATACATGTCTGATCATGTCAGTAAACTTTTACTGTCTAACCTGCCTGTACTTGGAAATCTGAATTGTTGCTCCTACTTCAAACTGACAGTGTTGAAAAACACTAGCAGCAAATATACCTATTTCAGTTCAGCAGATGCCTACAGTTCACTCTGCTAAAGTTAGGCAATTACTTTTTCAGACTTTAAGTAAATAGATTAGTTGCCCAGTTAGTCACATCAATTTATGCAAAAAAAAAAAAAAAGAAAAGAAAAAAAAAGCAGTGTTATCTGATGATATTGTTTGATATTCTTGTATTACACGTCCACTCAGTTATAAATCCAGAAGTTTTTTCCCTGACAACTGTTTGTTGATACTCACTTGCCTAGTAGTGTCTCTGTATCTTAAATTATTTTGGGCAGATATAATAATGTTTATTAGGCTACCCTCTGCTTATAGAATCCTGCATTAAAAGAATGCAGAAGTGTCAGCGCTCTAGATTTGAATCGGTTATCACTGCAACCTGCAGTACTTAGTCACTGGTGCCCACATCACGTGGAATGTGGCAGGTGTGACTGCAGAAACACAAATGTGGAACTTGGCTTTACTTGCAATGGTAAGGGACAAAGGTAGTAACTACCATTATGTAAGAGGCATGGTATATATGTTACTGTGCCTTTTACTGACTTGTAACATATCGGAATGAATTACTGTGTTCCCTTGCCAAATGATTTAAGGGCAAGAAGCTGAAAAAACTCTATTGACTCCTTAATATTTCTGTGAATAGCATGCAGGTTTCATGACTTGTGTGCCTAGATGTACTTGGCAGTACACTAGTCTGGAATCTTAAGAGATGTATTTAAACTTTTGTGGGCACATTAGCATGTGTTATTTTCAGTTGGTTTGTCCCTTGACTTGTCAATATTACACTAAAAAGTAAAATATAGACAAGGAGTTGTATAACCAGCACATTCTTAATGCTAAGAAAAAACTAACAAGGATCATAATTTTTCGTAATAGCTCAACTCTGGGTGTTGCACAGTCATTCACTGTATCTTGGAGGAGGGAGATTAATAAGTTAACATGCAGTTTTTTAGGGAGATCTGTGGGTCCAACTAAATTACATGTGCTGTAAGTGCTAAATTTGTTTTCCTCTGTTACACTGCTTAACATGTCTACACTCCTGTTGCACTTAGGTGACTTTCATCCGTTTGCCAATACTTTTTCTTTTTTCACATTATGGTAAGTTTCCTAGCCACGATTTCTGAAAAGGTCACTACATCATTAACATTTGTAGTATCAAAAGGCAAAGATGTGAATTCACTGAATATTTCAGACAATTTTATTTGCAGATGATATTTTGTACATGATAAAACCAGAAACAGTTTCTGAGACAGTTTCAAGGTTTTTTTTTTTTTTTTCAGGAAATAAAATTAATGAAGACGAAACAAAGGCTATAGCTGTAAAGTATGTACTCACACATGAATTGGTTTATCAATACCCATATTTATGGGGTCATAATAAAATGAAGTACTTAGAAGTATGGCATACCTCTCCTCAGCTGTCCAGATTTTCGCAGAATGTCCATATTTTTGGCTTATATTTTTGGTCTGTTCCTCATAAAATGTGTGGTTTTCTAGCAAATCAGTGTGATTATCTGAGGCCTAAAGTCACTAAATAATTACATACATCAGACTTCAAATCCTTCGGAAAATGTATATTAAAACAAACCCTGTTACTCTAGCAACTTTCTAAGTTTATAAGAACAATATTTAAATTTTTTTTTGTTGTGTCTTTCGGCTTTTCCCGGTTAGGGGTCACCACAGTGGAACTCCAGTCCGCTAATGATTGGCAGTAGATTTTTACGTGCTGGCTTGCCGGGCCTAATGCACAACCTTCAACGAAGGAACGCCCATTCATGCATGTCGCCACACAGAAGACGCTCTAACTGAGAAAATCGAACGGGCAACGTCTGAGGCGACAACGCTACCGCAGCACCACCACTGTGGGTCAAGAACAATATTTAAAATAAGTGTCTATTTTTTGGCCTTTGTCCCCCATTTTGTTGGTCTTTGCCCAGATGTCTTGCATTACGTGGTTGAGAGATATGATGTATGAGTTAGAAAGGATTCTGTTATGGCAGCTAAAGATATGTGGGAAGGACTAAACAAAATATAATACAAATACTGAGAAACTAGAAGCTCTTGTTTACAGATATGGATAGCAAGTTGCAAATAATGAAAATGCTTTAGTCCCTTTAGTTTTATATATAGATCAGACATATTTTTGTCGACCAGAGGAGAAGTTGTGGACAGTAATAGAGTTGGAAGGTTTTATCTGGGAGGGGAAGAGAGCATGGGCCAAGTGGAATAAATTGATAGAGCCACTAGAACCAAGGAGGTTTAGGATTACCAATTTGAAGGGATGTTTTAGAGCATGCAGTTAAGGCTCATGCATGTGAGAAGGGGTGATGATGGTGCAGGGGGGATTCAAGAAAAAAAAAAAGGAGAGAATTGGATTTTGGATGCAGATTCTTAAGGAGAATAACAGCAATGCAGAGTTTTATTCTCCTAAAGTAGTAGAAACCATTCTAAGGACTAAGCCAACATGAGAATGGAAAAAGGAGATTCTGCTGAAAGGGATGATTGCAATTATGGGTACAGAGAATAGGCAAGATGGGACTGGAATTTTCTGGAGAAAACTAGGAAAGGAATCAAGGTATTGAGAGCAAATAACTAGAAAGGGAAAGGTAATAAAATGGGAAGAGGCCAGGAAGACATTTAAATTGCAGCTAGAGACTGCCTTCCCTATCAAGTACTTGATATCAGAGTATAGGCAAAGAGAAATGGATGGGGTGAAATCCTATGGGAAAGATCTGCTCCGGTAGAATTTGTAATTGAGTCTAGACTAAAAGCTGCTGTTAAAAATGGATAATTAGTAGGGCATATCAAATACTGCTCAATAACCATAGCAATCAATCAGAGGAGGTTAGAAAAGATTGAGAAGAGAGATTGGATAAGAAATTCATAAAGAAACAATGGGAGGACACCTATATGGCTCCCAAATATGCAACAAAGTCTTGAAGATTTAGGATTCTTTCTTGGAAGTTTGTGCATATGTATTTTATACCCCAAACAGACTTCAAAGAATATTTCCTCTGGTAGATGGCAAATGTTGGAGGTGTGTTGAGGAAGAAAAAGGTAGCTGAGAACATATGTTTTGGGAGTGTAATGATTTGACAGACTTTAAAAAACCTGTACAAAGTACTCTGTCAGAAATATTGGGTGAGCAAATGGGTGTAACTAAGGAAATTATTTTTTTGAGCTGGGATACAGGATCTGAATTACCTAGATGTAGTAAGGCCTTGTTAAGTTTAATTCTGGTGGCTGCCAAAAATCAATTATTAGAAAATGGAAATCAATGTGTAAAGCAACTGTATTCGAGATGGTGACTGTTGTAACAGAGATAAAAGAACCGTAAATGGGATCTTTAGAAAAGAATAGGAGTAAAATACATAGGAAAAATGGAAATAGTGGGAATAATACATGCAGAATAGTGAGGTTTAAGTGAAGGCGGAAATTGAGCAATTTATGCAGTGTTGGATTGATTGTATAAAAGCATGGGTGTGATGTATATTTGTAACTGTGAGCATGTTGACATGGTTTGTTTTCTTTTATATAAATGTATGTTTGCTTATGTCTTGTGATAATTCAATAAAGGTGTTAAAGATAGGGTTTTCTTGAGAACAAATCATTCATTTATGCTTAAAATTGGTATCTGAATTTACTTAGAGCCAAGCTGTTCATTTTCCTGGCTTCATTCCTGAATCTAAAATAAGAAGGAATGGATCCTTGTGGATGTCCACAGGCAACTCTGATACAGGCTTGACTGAACTAAAACATTCAAAAATACTTTCCATTTCTTATGAGAGTAATAAGGACAAGTAGTGTCAGAACAGACACATTTCTCTGGTTGTCCCATGCGGTTTCCTTTTCGTTTTTCCCCACTGTATATCAATTCCAGGCAGGATCAAGGCACACTTAACTAGTGCCCTGACTTCAGTGGCTCTTTGGAAAGTGCTAGACTCCAGAAGTATTCTAGAGGGAGATATCTTGGTCCTCTGTACATTCTTTTACAAAGTAGTACAAACCAGACTTCTTTCCCAATCTATAGCTTTTCAAGGACTATTATCTAGGGCTCCTGGACCCTCAAACTTCCACCTCCCTAAACTCATACCTGTTGTAGTCTACCCATATCGCCATGGCTACTGTAGCAGTGATCAGTGTGGTGGACATAATATAGTTGTAAGTGAGCTTACCGTAACAGTAGATGTTTAAATGATCACCTCTACAGTATTCTGTGCCCCCCCCCCCCAGTTTTGTATACTGTAGAGAGTCAATTATCCAGACTAATTGGGACCTAGGGTAGTTTGGATAATCAGACTGTTTGGATAATCAAACATACATTGAACTGGATAAAAACTCAGTACTCACCATATCTATTTGCTGGTTAAAATCATCTTGTTTCACATTTAATATATAGTATTTAATATAGAGTATCAAGATTAAATGTGAAACAAGATGATTTTAACCAGCAAATAGATATGGTGAGTACTGAATTGGTAGAAAGAGGCTATGACAAAGAATCGGTAATAAAAGATGTGGTTAATACAAGGGAACTAAGAAAAAACAGAGCAAAACCTTATTTCTCAGAACCTCAATTGTACACTCAGAGTTATAAACAAGATGAAAACACAGTTAGGATGTGTATGAGTTATTCTAGGGATGTAAAGAAATATACAGATGTTTTTAATAGACACTGAGATCTTTTCACCTCAGATAGGTGTGTGGCTAAATTTTTAGATAGACGTCCGCAATTTACTTTTAAAAATAAAAAATCTCTAAGGAGAAGACTGTGTACACCCAAGGGTTTACCAGGAAAGGCTGAACAGGTAGGAACTAGACCATGTAAGAACTGTTAATTCTGTGTAATGATTAATTTAGAAATAGAATTTAAACATCCAGATACAAAGGAACAATTTTATTTGAAAATAAATGCAACCTGTAACACATGTCAGTTAAAAGATAGAATAAGGGAACATATGTATCATATAAAGAAGAAAAGTTTATTTAATGCATTGGCTAAGCATGTTGCAGAAACAAATGATAGGCACACTTTTAAATTTAGGGTTCTAGACAAGTCTATAGATAATAAGAGAGGGGGTGACTTCAGAGCCAAAACTGAAGAAATAGAAGCAAAATGGATAGCCAGATTGAGGAGTGATGTAGGATATGGTCTAAATGACCACATCCCCCTTAGACCCATTTTAAGGAACAGACCATTGCGCAGATAACTCTTAAATGTTTCATAAAATGTTTTATATTATGTTGTTTATTTGAGTATTTTACACAGTGTATAAATGACTTGTGTATTTTTAAATGATTAATTGGTTAGGTCATATGATTAACAATGTTTGATATAAATAGGTGTTTTTACTTACAAACAAGCACACCTGAAGAAGCATTAGTGAAAGTGCTTGTGTATTTGGTTAAATAAACAGCTGTGATTTTGAGAAAACTGGAGCCTTGTCTTTGCTATTTTATGGTGATATTTCTTGCAATTTCATTGGTTTCAAGCAAAGGCATTTGGTGTGTGTTGTTCTTTTTCGTACTATATTTCTAATTTTGCAATGTGTGTGTGTCTAGGTACAGACTAGCTACCTGCATGTTATAAAAAAGTGAAACAAGTATAATGTATGTCACTTTTTCTGTGATGCTTATTTTTAAGAAAAAAATGTCAACATGGGACTGCAGTATTTTCTCTTCTCTTCTTTTAAATCCTATTCATTTTCTGACGAGATTCCACTTCACTGAAAAGACAAACACAAAAAGAACTCACATTTTCCCCTTAAAGAATACATGTTGCCTATTTGGATACAAGAGTACAGATAAAAAAACAAGCAAAAAAAACTGTGGTCTCGAGTCTACGCAGGTGTTGCATCTAGCTGCTGTGCAACACCCTTCCTTTGCCACTGCCTACCACTTTTTTTCATCTTCCCAAGCATACATATTTTAATTCCTAGAGGCTAGGTGAGAAGGTTTCATAGCTCTGCTACCTTGGCTTTGAGGGCTGTCAGTTACCAGATGAATATGTCCAGATATATTTTAGCTGTTATTTCTCAAACCTGTCAGGAAATTTCTGATCTCCTTGACTCTGAAGTGAAGACTTCTCTTTCCCTGCTAGGGACTTTTTCCCAGGTGACTCACCATTTTAATAAGTGTAGTTATGATGCAGCAGAGGCCTTCTTGTAGAGCTGCTGCTTTTGGCTCTGTGATGAGGAAAGATTTCTGGCTTCGGCTTCAACCTTTGTCTGATGATATTAAGGTTAAGTTAATGGATGCTCCTGTAGACAACAGACACTTGGTTGGTGAAGCTGCTGCTGATTTGTGCAAGTCTGTTCAGGATAAGAGCAAGGCCTTGCAGTAACTTAAAGATTTTTTTGGTTCTCCTGTGCCTAAATTTCAGTCTTGCCCTCCCCCCCAAGGATAAAAAAGATGGGAAGCGGGCTCCTCCTGCTAAAGCTAACCAGACTACTGTAAAACGGATGCCTCCTTTTTATGACAAACCAGGTGCTGTCTGATTATCCTGTTCTCAGCCATATTCCTCTTTTGCTTAGTCTTCCCCCATCCCTTCTTGTCTGTTTAAAGATTACTCCGGATTTCTGGGTTCTGTCCATTATCCACCTAGGGTATTTCATGGTCTGGAAATCCCCCTCTGCTTTATGGGCATTCTTCAGCCCCCTTGGGAGCAGTTTGCCTTCTTTCCAGGGGTGCTTCAGGATATTTTGACTTGGGGAACTATAGTTCCAGTTTCCCAAAGGGGGAAAGGGTTCTACTCCAGAATGTTTTTGACTCTCAGGAAAGAGGACTGTTGGAGACCTATTCTGGACCTCTCTTACCTAAACACCTTTCTAAAGGTCCCTTCTTTTAGAATTTTGTCCCTTCAGACCTTGTTCCCTCTGTTGCTTCCTCAGGCTTTTTTAGTGTCTCTGGACCTCAAGGATGCTTACCTTCATATCCCTATTCATCCCCTTTTTAGGAAGTTTTTCATATTTCTCTGTTGCTTCCTGACATTTTCAGTTCTCTGCTTTGCCCTTTGGCCTTTCTACTGCCCCATGGGCATTCACCAAATTCCTCACTCCTGTTATTACTTTTTGCAGGTTAAGGGGGATTCAGGTTTTTCCCTACTTGGATGAACCCATTTCAGGCATCCTGTCCAGAGATATTGCTGTAAAATATTAATTTTGCCATCTCCCTTTTGCAGAGCCTGGAGTTCACTATAAATTTCAAAAAGTCCTTTCTAACTCCTTCACAAGATTGTCTTTTTGGGGTGCAGGATCCAGACTTTTCCACTGTTGGCATCTCTGCCTCCTCCCAAGATTCTCTCATTTATTAGTCTCTTCTTCCTCTGGCCTCAGTAATGGTCAAGGAATTTCTGAGACCTCCGGGGTTCATGGCCTCTACTATTTCTATGCTCCTGTTTGCCAAGCTCCACATGAGAAAACGTGAGTGGTTTCTAAAGTCAGTTTTGTTTCAGCATTCTCATCCCCTCGATTTCTTAGTTCATCTTCTTCCATGTCTCAAGCTGGAACTTCAAGTGGTGGATTTAGCAGTTTACTCTCAATCTATAGCTCCCTTTTCAATCACCTGTTGTTTCTCAGGAGCTGTTCACAGACGCTTCAGATGTGGGATGGGGAGCAACATTAGGCTCCCTAAAGGTACAGGGAGTCTGATCACCTCATCAACATCAAAGAAATGAGAGCTCTTCCCTTGGCTGTTCAGGCATTTCATCCTCTTTTCTTCCCAGGACCCCTCAAGGTGTTTACAGACAGTACTAATGTGGGAACTAGCTATCCAGTATCAAGTGACACTTCAGACAGTTTGCAATTCCCTCAGGACAAAACATTGTGGCCGAGTCTCTGAGTAGGTCCATAACTCAGACCCACAAATGATTCTTCACAGGGATGTGTTTCTGGACATTGTCTACCAGTGGGGTACTCCTCAAATGGATCTTTGCTTCCCCTCTGAACAGACAACTTCTATTTTGTGCTAGAGTCCCAGGTCCTCTGGTTTGGAAAGTGAATGCCCTCTCTTTTTCTTGGAAGGGGATGTTTCTTTATGCCTTTCCTCCCCTTCCCCTCATTCCAAAAGTCCTGTTCAAAATGCAACAGGATGCTCCCAAAATCTTGTTGGTGACTTCATTTTGGCAGAGACAGCATTGGTTCCCTCATCTGCATTTAGCCAAGGGCAGTTATCACAAGTTACCTCACAGGATGGCCCTACTCACACAAGACAAGGGGATCTCTCATCCATTCTCACCTGTCAACTCTTCAACTGACACTGTGGGTGATATGATTTTGATTTCACAGACACTTTTTTTCTGAGGACGTGTTTAGGGTCCTACAGGAGGTCAGGAAAACCCCTACTAGGAAATCCTACTTATCCAAATGGA